>NC_089804.1:57209873-57214975 GCF_029633855.1 Hoplias malabaricus
CTGCAAGAAGCGGTAAAGAGTTCAGGTAGATGCCAGCTTCATTTGGTTGTGTTGTAGTGAGCAAAGACGAATTTGAATCCACCCATTATACATTCAATTTACTTCACGCAGCTGACAATAACACACAGACACGCCACGACAACTGGAGCTTCTGGTTTGAGTTCAGAGAAAAAGGCACCATGGGAGTGAAAGAGAAACAGGGCGGAGAGGGAGGGAGCGAGAGAGAGAGAGAGAGAGAGAGGGAGAGAGGGAGAGGGAGGGAGAGAGAGAGAGAGAGAGAGGGAGAGAGGGAGAGAGAGAGAGAGAGAGAGAGAGAGAGGGAGAGGGAGGGAGAGAGAAAGCATAAGAAAGAAAGGGAGAGTGCGAGCAAGACAAATAGAAATAAAGATAAAGTCATGGAGAGGAGGAGAGTGCAATAGAAATGAGAGAGAGAGAGGGGAAGAGGGAGACAGAGAGATAAAGAGGAAAGAGTGAGCGCGAAAGAGAGTGGAAGAGAAAGACGGAAGGAGGAGAGGGAGGGAGCTGTGGCTGGTGCTGGGCAAATCAGCTCTATTTTAAGACTGTGTCTAAGAGACGTCCAACAGATCAGATGAGAATACACACACACACACTCTCACACACTCACACACATACACACACACACAAGAGCAATGAGTTCATTCCACACACACTCAGTATACTTGTTACCCATATTTGTATTGTTTATGCAATTAATATCTTTAAAATCCCATTTAATTCAATTAAAAATAACCGCGAGAATTTGACGGCATTCAGCCACGAGAACCCCCATGAGGTCAGACGCAGATGTTTGAGGGTTAGCTCTGGATCGCAAACACCACTCCAACTCATCTGGAAGGTATTGGCTGGAGGTCTATCACTCCAGAGAACACAGTTCCACTGCTCCACAGCTCGAGGTCATGTGCAGCTACTCCAGAGCCCTGAACGGCCAAGTACACTACACCGCGCTAACACTCTCAAAGCCTGAAAACAAAATACTAGGGAGGAGAGAAAGAAAGAGTGACAGAAAGAAAAGGAGAATAAGGAAGGGGAGAGGGAGGGAGGCAAGAAAGAGAGGGAGAAAGGGAGATAGAGAGAGAGAGAAAAGGAGAGAGAGAGAGAGAGAGAGAGAGGGAGAAGAGGAGAGAGAGAGGGAGAAAAGGAGAGAGAGAGAGAGAGAGAGAAAAGGAGAGAGAGAGAGAGAGAGAGAGAGAGAGAGAGAGAGAAAAGGAGAGAGAGAGAGAGAGAGAGAGGGGAGAAGAGAGAGAGAGAGAGGGAGAAAAGGAGAGAGAGAGAGAGAGAGAGAGAGAGAGAAAAGGAGAGAGAGAGAGAGAGAGAGAGAGGGAGAAGAGAGAGAGAGAGAGGGAGAAAAGGAGAGAGAGAGAGAGAGAAAAGGAGAGAGCGAGAGAGAGAGAGAGAGAGAGAGAGAGAGAGTGTGTTCTGAATATTCATTCATGTGGTGGACAGAGTGGTGAAGTATTCAGATCACATTCACAGTCCTAGAGGAACGAAGGAACGAACACACACACACACACACACACACACACGGCAGAGCATCCAAATCACATTTACTCCCCACCCGTCATCCATCATCCTGCACACAAACGACACAGCACAACCACACAAAACTGCATGGCAACAATCAGCCTTTCTTTTCCTCTCCTTCTTATCCTCCCTCTCCCTCTGCCACTGTCTCGTCCCCTTCACTCTCTTCCCCTCACATTCTACCTTTCCTTTTCCCCAACTCCATTTCCTTTTCCCTCCATCTTTTTCTCTCCATCACCCTCTCCCTTCTCCTTCCTTTCTTTGCACCTCTCCTTCTTCCGCCCCATGCCTCCTCTCTCAACCTGACCTCCCCTTTCTTCATCCTCAGATCTCCCCATCTTTTCCTCATTCCCCCCATCCGTCTGTTCCCTCTCCTCCCTTTCTCTCTCGCTCTGTTTATTCATCGGTGACCCCCCTCGTCTCTCCCCTCACGGTCCATTCTCTCAGCTCCACTGACCACTTTTCAGTTCTGCCATTACAGACGGCAGTCCCATCTGTTGCTCTGCATACTGTGTTAGCCCACTTTCACAGGTCGGTGGATCGTCCTCAGCGCTGCAGTGACACTGACGTGGTGGTGGTGTGTTAGTGTGTGTTGTGCTGGTGTAGAGTGGATCAGACACAGCAGTGCTGCTGGAGTTTTTAAACCCTGTGTCCACTCTCTGTCCACTCTGTGAGACACTCCTCCCTCGTTGGTCCGCAACGTCAACATATCTTTGATGGAACCACTGACGATGGCAGAAGCAGCAGCTCCCGAACCATTCCTGCTCTGTGTGGTGGTCCTCGGGGGGGTCCTGACCATTGAAGTGCAACTTATTGAAGCTCATCTGTAGACACAGCCTCAGTAGTAACCATTTGTTTGGCAAAACTGTGAAAATCTAAATAAGATACGGTATGCTCTCCTTCCATGCAGTCGCCCAAATGATAAAATAAAAACAATCCCGAATGCACTTCCCTCGGCCCGTGCGGCTCTCACCCCCGCTGCTTTGTGCAACAATAACAGATCGCTGCTGGCGTTAACTGGATGTGTTTTCATGAGCTTGGACGATGCCCTTTGGGGGGGGGTGGTGGGTTGGGGGTTGGGGGGGGGTGGGCATTAGCAAACATAAGGGTCTTCTATCAAGTCCTCCAGCCTGTTCCAATTCGGTCCCCACTTTATGCTAACTCCCTCTTTCCTCCACATTCGTCAGGGGCCCCCCCCCCACCCCCCCCCCCCTCCTTCGTTCATCACCTCAGACGACCCCACAGTGCTTTCACGAGGACGTCTCAATGCAGAACTGTGTTCCCGTGTGCCGTAATGGTGCTGATAGAGAGCTGATAGAAACATTTAGAGTCCAGACAGAGCTGTGCAGAAGCGAGACCAACATATTATGCAAACGAAGGATGACTTTCATCTACTGCTGAGAAGCCGCTGCGCTCTCGCTCTCTCCGTCTCTCTCTCCCTCATTTCAACTCAGTAAGCTTTATTAGCGTGACCTTGTTTTAGTTTCACTATTCCCAAAGCGTCACTGAAATAATGAGAACATTAAGAGATTTAAGAAAATTTCCAGTTTCAATTTATGAAAGACTTATTTAAAAAAAAGGTTTCTGTTTGAAATGATCAAAGAACCTAAGGTAGTAAAGCAGTTCAGAGAAAAGTAAACGGAGATGAGGCCAAACAAGTGGAGAATCCAAAAGACCCACCTCCAAGAGTTACATAGTGCCATTTCTGCAGTGCTGAGCCCAGAGTATCAACAACAGAGGCACTGTTCTCCCTCCTACAGCTCAATGACTTTAAAGCTGTAATTTTAAGGTAAAATTGTACCTAGTGTTTCTTTAATTGGTCTAGCTTTGATGAATGGACCAATAAAGACACTCGGAAATTACACTGATTTGCTCAGTAAGTTAAAGGCTAAGCAGCAGCTCCATGAAAGTGTCAAACAAATAAATCCAGTGGAGTTTGAGTTCCTAACTTGTGTTTATTGATCGTCAGAAAACATGTTATTTCTTACTAATTGAAGGAATAAGGTTTAAAAGACCGTTGCCACCCCCCCCTCAGCGGTGTTGGGAAAACTCTAATAGGCGTCTTGCCTGTGACGTAGACGGTGGACAACAACTCTAGAAGCTGCACTTAATTTAATGCAGAATGACGAAAAGGTGTGTTGTTTTTGGCTGCAATCATTCAATGTACAGTGGGACATCTGTGAACAAATGACCCAAAGATCCAAAATATCCAGAAAATGGACTAAATTTGTCCACTTTAAACGGGCACTTTGGAAAGGACCATCCGCTCACTCCGTTATCTGTAGCTCATTTCACTGGCGCTTTTCCAAAATTATGGGCATGTAAGGACACCAACGAAAGGTGTTCAAGAGCCTCTGTAACATGGAGGTAAACAGGGTAAGGACACTCACTTCGCCTGTTTTAGTTGGTGTTAGTTAACGTTAGCTTGACTCGCTAAACTCGGTGCTCAGATTATACTCGGCTACGTAGCTGCATTACGGAGGTTTATAGTGTCGGATGAATTCGAGTTCGACTTCGATCACATTTACAAGAATAACGGTACCTCTACATTTGAGTTTAGATTATCGCTAGGCTATTGTCATGAATAATGTTGGTTATTTATCTAGATACTGTCATAACAGTCAGTCATAACGGTGTTTTACCGCGGCGTTGTTCAGCTGTTGTCCACCAGTGACGTCACGGTTGCGTTCAAGAATTTCCGTAGAGAGCTCGGGTTTTTCCGTCAATTTAATAAAATTGTTAGTTTTAAAGCAAATTAAGCTGCTATTTTCATTTTAATTCATACTTATATCTGTCAGTAACTACAATAATGTGCAATATTCACGGAGGTCCATTAAGTGGTGCTTAGCCTTTAAGAATCTTCTTGCCTTTGGTTGTGAACTTTCCTTAAAGGCAGGGGACCATTTATTGAGTTACTGGTCAGTGGAGTTGATTGACCACGACCTGGAGAATTTTTAAACACTGTAGTGGAGTTGACCGTTTTTTCTACTTTATATTATAATCTGTATATTATCACCCACTCCTTACTCTTCTGTGAGATGAATCTCGTTATTCTGCAGTTTTTTTTCTTCAAAACTTCCAATTCCACCTTAAATTTTGCAGTCGTTTCAAATGCCAGAATAATTGCTTCACCATTTAAAGTGGAACTGAACGTGTTCTAGTTAACTACCGAGACAATAGCATGCTGTTAATGACGTTTTGCGGTTAGCATAAAATAAAGGGTCATAATGGATTGGAAGTACATTAAAGTTAGCTAACGTTATAATTATCATAGTTTTTAATCGTGAGAATACAGACAGATGTGGGGTTCTTTGGTTGATGTGCCCCACTTTTCCACAGATTCACAAGGCGATTCTGGGAAATGTGTTATAACACGCTGTCTGGACCGTGCCCCCGAAAAATCTGTTTGAGGGGCCGCGCAGCCCTAGCACCTCACCCAACCCCTCTACCCCAACAAGGTGGAACGTGATTGGCCGAGTTGAGCGGCCATGAGCCGAGGAATTTGAACCACCGGAGTAGAATCTGACCAGATCTTATTCAGATTTCCTGGTTCGTTTTAA
>NC_089804.1:57525545-57533045 GCF_029633855.1 Hoplias malabaricus
TTCAGTGTCCGGGTTGCCAGGTTTGCTGTGACAGTATGTGACAGCTCTGGGTCCAATAAGACGAGCCCAAAACAATTTACCTGAGAGTGACCCATACTGTGCCTGTTAGAAAAGTTCAACGAGGTCCTGCCAAGGCTCTTTTTGCTTTAGCAGTAATAGGCAACACAACACAAATGACAAGGGGACGGAAAAATATAGCAGATGATGGAAAAGTGCAACTTTAAACTTAGTTATAAAGTAGCCTCTGTACAGTTTAGCTCTATCCTCTCCTCCACCGTCAGCAGGAGCAACACACTTCTGCATTCCGGGGTTATATAAGAGGGGTTTATATCAATTCTACATACTCACCTTGTTGGGAGATATTTATAGGGGTTATTTCACTGTACCTGGCACCCATAAACATTTTGCTCTGATGGAATTCAGGAAAGATCTTGTTTATTTTTTTCATATTTACCCTGCTCTAAATGAGCTCAGGATGGATTTCATAGGGGTCATTTTGTTATATCTGGCAGCTGTACACACTGTGCTTAAAGTGAGTTTGGGGGATTTTATAGGGGTGATTTTTCTATATCTGGCACCTGTATTCAGTGTGCTCTGAGGGATTATGGAGGGACGTTGCAAGAGCAAATTTACTATATCTGGCACCCAGCACTTTCCTCTGCCCTGGTGTATCTGGTGCCCATTCATAGCATGAAATGTCTAGGGGTTGATTTGTGCTATATTTGGCATCCTTACCTATCATGGGATGAATGAACTCAGGGGTAATTTTGGTGCATCTGGAGCCCATGCTCACTCTGCTCTGAGTGAGTTGAAATAGGATTTTTTTTCCAGGAGTCATTTTCCTGTATCTGGCGGGTGTATTCTCTGTGCTCTAAGTGAGTTGGAAGGAGGGGTGATTTTGTTATATTTGGCACCCTTATTTCCTATGACTCAGGTGGGATTTTGCAGGAAAGAATTTGCCGTATCGGGTGCCTGTGCTCACGATGCTTAGAGTGAGACCAGGGGGGATTTTGTAGGCGTTATTTGGCAGGAGTGATTTTATGTGACCTGGCGCTCACATTCTGTGTGGGTTCAGGAGGCATTCAGGGGAGGTGATTTTGCAGTACCTGGCAGCTGTATACACTGTGCTCAGAGTGAGCTTAGGGAGGGATTTTATATATATGTGTGTGTGTGTGTATTGGGGTGATATACTGGCATATTTGGCTCTCCTACTCACTGTGCTGTGAGCAAAAATACCAGAGATTTTGTGAGGGGAAATTTTGCTATATTTGGCACTTTTTTTTTACCATACTCTGAGTGAGTTCAGGGGGATTCTGTAAAGGGTGATTTTGCATGATCTGGCACCAGTACTAAGCATGTTTTGAAGAAACATGTTTTGTAGAAATCTAAACGGAGTGGTTTTGACGTATCTGGGACTCAAATTTACCATGTTCTAAGTAAAGTCAGGGATGTTTATATATAGGTGTAATTCTGCTCTATCTGGCACCCTTATTCACCATGTTCAGAATGAGTTTGCAGAGGTGATTTTGTGGGTGTAATTGTGCTGTATCTGGCGCCTGTACTCACCGTGCTCTGAGTGAGTTCAGGGGGGTTGTCGTTGACGTCGGTGATGGAGATGAGGGCGGTGGCGGTGCTGGAGAGACCAAAGTTCAGGTTTCCTTCCATATCTGTAGCCTCCACTATCACTGTGTACTGAGAAACTCTCTATACACACACACACACACACACACACACACACACAAGAAAGAAACGAGAAGCAGACTATTAAACTCAATTAAATTAATATTCACCTAAGATAAGTATTAAATATAAAAACAATAATAACACTATAATCTGTATATTAAATGAAAATTGAATGTATTAATATTGCTATTATTATTATTATATCCAGAGAGCTGCATTTCCAGGAGAATATGCTGAGTGTTTGTGTATAGCACTTCCCATGTGGTTGCTAAGGTGTTGCTAGGTGAACAATGATGAAATACAATTACAGACTAATCTACAGAGTTTAAAGATATGAAATAGGCCCTAATACCAAGCCTTTAGGAAGGCCCTATAAGTAGTTCCCAGTGTCTAGACTGAAAACAGTACGTCAGTTTGATTGTATGAGACTGAATAATTCAGTACTTTTTACATGACAGTATGGGAACATAAGAGGCCCAAACACAAAGCCCAGAGGAACACCCTATTTAATCTGTAGTGTATAGAGTGAAAACAGGAGTGGTCCTAACACTAGGCCTTGAGGGACAGATGGCTGTGACATCAATGGTAAAATGGTAAAATAATATTTACATAGTCCCTCTACACTCTCAGAATAAAAGGTATGATACAGGCACATTATTGTCACTAAAGGTACAAACAGTGCTGCTAAAGCCGTGTTGTGTTCCGTAAAAGTACATCACATTCTCTTCCACAGAATTAGAACTGTGTAAAATATAGGAACATAATAAAAGTCCTAGAGATGAAGCGGGGCGTATGAAATCAGCACAACTTTGAAATGCACAATTCGAATAAAAATAAGCTACAATGATGTTCCCTAATTAAAGTACTGTATATGTTCCCTTTGAGGATACCATCCCAGAGGCAGTGTAGGACTCAGTGACTTTAAAGTTCTGGGGTAAAAATGGTCCGTCAGGTTTTTTGTCGGACACTGAATAATTCAGTAGCGTGTTGTAGAGAGTCTGAGAGTGATCTGTGGGTGTTGGGTGCGAGTAGAGCCTCCAGAGACAGATGTATGAGCCTCCCAACGCTTTTCATAAAGACAGATCGTGATAATACTCTTTTACTGCTGAGAAAACACAGTGTAATGTATATGTTTATGTTCATATTTAATCTATATGTTTATCTCTCTCTCTCTCTCTCTCTCTCTCTCTCTCTCTCTCTCTTTCTCTGCACTCCCACTGCTCACAATGATGTTTTATTTACATCTCCTTTTTACAGGTCTGCAGGTGTGTGTGTGTGTGTGTGTGTGTGTATGTGTGTGTGTGTGTTTGTTTATTGCTCAGTTGTCTGCAACATCCCTCACTTTAATAGGAGAGGCTGCAGATATAAAAATAAATAACTGCATAAAATAAACAAAACACAGCGCTAGCCGGAGTAAATGGACATTAGTTAGACGCCTGGTATGAAGCAGAGAGAGGAACATTTTTTTCTTTCAGAGTGATGGAGGACAACAGAAAATAACAAAAATATTTTTCTCCACCTTCACAAATTTTAATTTGCTATGCCATTGAAACTGGTGTAATGAAAAATAACAGTCAGTAGCAAACAATATTGATCAAATAACTAAAATGTTGTTTTTTTTTCACTTTAGCACCAGATGTAAAAAAATATTAATGAATTAATATTAATTAATTGTCTGTAAGCACTTATCCATTTCAGGGTCGCAGTGGGTCTGGAGCCTATTAGGAATAGGTAAAAAAAACATTTATCTTAAAATATAAGATATGGGCCCTAATATAGAGCCTTGAGGAACACCGTATTTATCTCTAGAGTCTACACTGAAAATAGGAGAGGCCTTTGGACAGAGCCTTGAGGAACACATCATTTTGTCTCTAGTATTTAGATTAAAAAAGGGTAAAAACAGTAAAGGTCCTAAGATAGAGCCTTGAGGAACACCACGTTTGGTCAACAATCTTCATCAACAGTGACAAACTGATAAAGATAATCTAAGACCTCAACATATTAAGAATAAATAATGCCTGGTATATTTTCATACTGGTCTCATCAGACATAATCTTCTACTGTGTGAAAACCTCCATCCCTCTCTTCTATTCCTCTTTCTGCACTTCTCTATTTACATTGCTTGCTCTCTCACTCTCACTCTCTCTCTCTCTCTGTTTGTCCTTTAACAGCAGCTACACTGTTAATCATTTATATTAAAGGAAGACACAGTGTAATCTTCATTAGAGAAGATGTGTGTGTGTGTGTGTGTGTGTGTGTGTGATGAGGAGTTTGAAGAGATGTGGTGTTCACTAGAGTCCTAATTAACACCACAGAGTCCGACTGCAATCAAATCAAACCTCGGTCTCAAACAGACATTAGAGCAAACACTATCATAGAAAAACTTCAAAACTTCTGGTTCTCTTTATTTATTTATTTATTTATTTTTAAACATCTGAAGCTCCAGCTTTTTTTCAGAAAGGTATTTAAAAAAACACCATTATTAATATACACCAATCTACCCAACTATTAAAGACCCCTCACTGTTTCTCCACTCACTGTCCATTCTCTCAGCTCCACTGACCACACAGGAGCAGTCTGTAGCTCTTCAATTACAGACTGTAGTCCGTCTGTGGCTCTGCATACTTTGTCACCCTCGTTTTGCCCTGTTCTCCAACACTCAGGACCCCCACAGAGCAGGTGTGATGTCCGTGGTGCAAACGATTGACTGCACCTTTAAATCTGATTTATTTTATTTTAAAAAGACAGTCTGCACCCATTTGCCTTCCCTCAGGCTTGAGTTCTCCATCTCTGTCTGAACACGACGTCCTTCAGCTTTTCCCACGTCTGAATCATCGTAAATACAACACCTTCTGTTTAGAGGCTCATTTCTCCATGAGGAATACAGCATAGTAAACATGTTACATGTGGGGGGAGCTTTAGGGGCATTTACATGAGCATATTATCGTATATTCTGAGAGGGGTCAGTGTGTACTGCCTCTGTGTGTGTGTGTGTGTGTGTGTGTTACAGTTAACTACTAGGTTTAACACGACAGATGAATCCCATTTCCCTTCTTGCCTCGAACACTTACTCGCCCCCATTTTGCCGAGGGCTGTTGGGAGAGAGGGGTGGGGTGAAGTGTGAGGGCGACATGACTCTTCAAACTGAGATTTTTCAGAATCACACTCCAAATGGAGGGTTATGGCACCTTGTGAATCAGCAGTGAGACGCTGCGCAGCGCCCAAAGTAACCCACAGGTGTCAGTATTTCCTCCTTTGATCTCTATCCTTAGTGTATTCTCTGAGTTTAATGTAGTGTCAGTGGATTATGGCCTTTACTTCAGAACGAGCAGAAAACAGCACGAGGAGCAGCTGAGGTCTCGGGAGTTAGCTGTAAATTTACAGTTCCACCTTAAATAGTGAAGCAATTACATACTAGTGTCTGAGGCTACTGCAGCATTTAAGGTGGAACTGTGGTGTGAACAGAACTCTGCAGAATGAGAATCTGAGCTGAGCTCCATGTCACAGAAGAGTGAGGAGAGGGGGGTAATCTCTGATTGTGGAACTCTTCTGAAGGAGAATGAGGCTCTAAATGTAACTAAAGTCCAGCAGCTCCTCTGATATCACTGCAGACTGGTGCAGAGCTGCTACAGAGCGGCGCTAGTCGCCTGGGAACGAAGCGCTGCTCTGTTTTATTTGTGTTCTGATGAAGTATCAGGGTGTTGAAGGGTCGTCTCGTGTCGTAGGGGGAGCTTTAACCACTGCACCCTGTAACTCGGCCCCAGGGGGCGAGAGGACGCTTCAAATGGCTCAGTGCTGTTGACTGTGACTTCTCCACCCCCTTCTATTGGTCATAGGTTCTCTATGGAAATCCACAGTGGGTGCACATTAAAGTAGGTGTCCATTAATACTTGGACATGTCGTGGCTGTAGAAGAGTGTACGAGTGTGAGAGAGCGCCTGTGAGTTGCTGTACTTTCACTTTGGCACCAAACAAAACTCTCCGACAGCTGCAGACATGTGTGTTTTGTATCTGTGGGATTGACACACACACATGCACACACACATACGCACAAACACACATCCAGGTGGGAGACAGAGCGCGAGTGTGTGTCTGATCTAGGAGGGATGTGTGTGTCCTGTGATAGTGGGTGGACAGAGTCACGTAGCTGGGAGCGAGAGTGTGTAATCGCTGGGGAAAACCCTGTCACACTGATGCTGCTGTAAGTGTGGCCTAATGGGGAGGGAGCTGATGAATAATACATCACCTCAAGATATGTGTGTGTGTGTTTATGTGTGTGTGTGTGTGTGTTTCACCTCTGCTAGCAGTAAGCAGGTTTGAAACTGGGGGAAAGGGAAAGAAATATTGTCAGAATCATGAGAAATATGTAACTTTTCAGGAGAAGGCAAAAACCGCCTCCACTTCCAATGGAAGTCAATGGAAAAAGATTTATTTCCGAGCCTTTCTGGACCACTTCCATTGGCCCTTTCCTCATGAAACGGTCCGTCAGCGTAGAGGACCACAGTCTGGTTCACAGATCACTGAAATATAAAAATACACATTGTGGCCAAAAGTGTTCGGACAAAAGCCTAATCTAACACTATTAAGGAGTGGGTTCCTTTTTACCCCAGGCTTTACACAAGATGCTGGAATGTTGTGAGAGTTTGATGGCTCCAGATCACTTCAGAGAGCACAGTTCCACTGTTCCTCAGCACAGAGCTGGGGGCTTATACCCCTCCGGCCCACACTTGGTGCTGAAGTGACTCTGGGTTAAAGGAGAGATGCATTCTCTGCAGTGTGTTTTCTCCACATTACACTGACACCTAGTGGCCTTGTTGGGTCAGGTTGTCTTCCACATGTAGTGGCCTGCTCTATGGAGCTTAAATTCATTCATTCATTCATTGACTGTTGTGAGTTGAACTGTAAAATATTAATGTGGAATATGCACTGCACTGTGTAGCAGTTCCTAAACATGAGTGAGTGAGTGTGAGTGAGTAGATCAGTGAGCGCGTGAGTATATATGTGTATCTGAGAGTGAGTGTGTGAGTGAATCTGTATGTTTGTACTGAGAGTGAATGAGTGAGTGTAGAACTGAATGTGTGAGTAAGCGTGTGAGTGAATGAATGAATGAGATAATGAGTATATATGTGTGTCTGAGAGTGAGTGAGTGAGTGAGTGAATCTGTATGTTTGTACTGAGAGTGAATGTGTGAGTGTAGAACTGAATGTTTGTGTAAGCGAGTGAGTGAATGAATGAGTGAGAGTGAGTATTTATGTGTGTCTGAGAGTGAGTGTGTGAGTGAATCTGTATGTTTGTACTGAGTGAATGAGTGAGTGTAGAACTGAATGTGTGAGTAAGCGAGTGAGTGAATGAATGAGTGAGAGAGTGAGTATATATGTGTGTCTGAGAGTGAGTGAGTGAGTGAATCTGTATGTTTGTACTGAGGGTGCATGAGTGAGTGTAGAACTGAATGTGTGAGTAAGCGAGTGAGTGAATGAATGAGTGAGAGTGAGTATATATGTGTGTCTGAGAGTGAGTGTGTGAGTGAATCTGTATGTTTGTACTGAGTGAATGAGTGAGTGTAGAACTGAATGTGTGAGTAAGCGTGTGAGTGAATGAATGAATGAGATAATGAGTATATATGTGTGTCTGAGAGTGAGTGAGTGAGTGAGTGAACGAGTATGTGAGTGAGTGAATCTGTATGTTTGTACTGAGAGTAAATGAGTGAGTGTAGAACTGAATGTGTGAGTAAGCGTGTGAGTGAATGAATGAATGAGATAATGAGTATATATGTGTGTCTGAGAGTGAGTGAGTGAGTGAGTGAATCTGTATGTTTGTA
>NC_089804.1:57538045-57540545 GCF_029633855.1 Hoplias malabaricus
CACCCGGAGCGGGACTCGAACCCACAACCTCCAGGACCCTGGAGCTGTGACAGAGACACCACCTGCTGCTCCACTGTGCATTTTTAAACTAAAACAAAAAGGTCTTGGAAAGATGTTGAATTAATTTCTTTAATAAAATGAACAAAGAATAAACAGATACGACATCAAAGGCCGGAGTTATGAGTACATCCAAATTCAGCTGAACGCTTCAACGTGCATTTCCTTTAATCACACAACACCCTTATAACTGCAACTTTATGAAGCTTTGTTTTCATTTCCACAGTCAATGTCTGCCCTACATTTCCCTGTGCCACAATCGCACACAATAAACCAGGAGTAAACAAAGACACAGACATGTTGCAGCAGAGCTTCACAGGAACTGTAACGAGAGGGGGATGTATTACAAGGTTAAAATGTTTTTGTTTAACATATGACAGTCATTCAGAATCCAGACACTCTCTTGCTGTTTCTGCGTGGGTTTCCTCCGGGTGACTGTCTGTGAGGAGTGTGGTGTGTTCTCCCTGTGTTTGCGTGGGTTTCCTCCGGGTGACTGTCTGTGAGGAGTGTGGTGTGTTCTCCCTGTGTTTGCGTGGGTTTCCTCCGGGTGACTGTCTGTGAGGAGTGTGGTGTGTTCTCCCTGTGTTTGCGTGGGTTTCCTCCGGGTGACTGTCTGTGAGGAGTGTGGTGTGTTCTCCCTGTGTCTGCGTGGGTTCCTCCGGGTGACTGTCTGTGAGGAGTGTGGTGTGTTCTCTCTGTGTCTGCGTGGGTTTCCTCCGGGTGACTGTCTGTGAGGAGTGTGGTGTGTTCTCTCTGTGTCTGCGTGGGTTTCCTCCGGGTGACTGTCTGTGAGGAGTGTGGTGTGTTCTCTCTGTGTCTGCGTGGGTTTCCTCCGGGTGACTGTCTGTGAGGAGTGTGGTGTGTTCTCCCTGTGTCTGTGTGGGTTTCCTCCGGTGACTGTCTGTGAGGAGTGTGGTGTGTTCTCTCTGTGTCTGCGTGGGTTTCCTCCGGGTGACTGTCTGTGAGGAGTGTGGTGTGTTCTCTCTGTGTCTGCGTGGGTTTCCTCCGAGTGACTGTCTGTGAGGAGTGTGGTGTGTTCTCCCTGTGTTTGCGTGGGTTTCCTCGGGTGGACTGTCTGTGAGGAGTGTGGTGTGTTCTCTCTGTGTCTGCGTGGGTTCTCCGAGTGACTGTCTGTGAGGAGTGTGTGTGTTCTCTCTGTGTCTGCGTGGGTTTCCTCCGGGTGACTGTCTGTGAGGAGTGTGGTGTGTTCTCTCTGTGTCTGCGTGGTTTCCTCGGGTGACTGTCTGTGAGGAGTGTGGTGTGTTCTCTCTGTGTCTGCGTGGGTTTCCTCCGGGTGACTGTCTGTGAGGAGGTGTGGTGTGTTCTCTCTGTGTCTGCGTGGGTTTCCTCCGGGTGACTGTCTGTGAGGAGTGTGGTGTGTTCTCTCTGTGTCTGCGTGGGTTTCCTCCGGGTGACTGTCTGTGAGGAGTGTGGTGTGTTCTCCCTGTGTCTGTGTGGGTTTCCTCCGGGTGACTGTCTGTGAGGAGTGTGGTGTGTTCTCTCTGTGTCTGCGTGGGTTTCCTCCGGGTGACTGTCTGTGAGGAGTGTGGTGGTGTTCTCCCTGTGTCTGTGTGGTTTCCTCCGGGTGACTGTCTGTGAGGGAGTGTGGTGTGTTCTCTCTGTGTCTGCGTGGGTTTCCTCCGGGTGACTGTCTGTGAGGAGTGTGGTGTGTTCTCTCTGTGTCTGCGTGGTTTCCTCCGAGTGACTGTCTTTGAGGAGTGTGGTGTGTTCTCCCTGTGTTTGCGTGGGTTTCCTCCGGGTGACTGTCTGTGAGGAGTGTGGTGTGTTCTCTCTGTGTCTGCGTGGGTTTCTCCGGGTGACTGTCTGTGAGGAGTGTGGTGTGTTCTCTCTGTGTCTGTGTGGTTTCCTCTGGTAACTCTCCCTTATATTAAGGGTCTCTCTCCCTTAACATTACTCTTTTTTGCATGTTGTATGATGCAGAGATGAGCCGATATCCAGCCTGTGCTTTGTGTGTGTGTGTGAGAGAGAGAGAGAGAGAGAGAGAGAGAGAGAGAGAGAGAGAGAGAGAGAGAGAGAGAGAGAGAGAGAGAGAGAGAGAGATTAGCCTTATGTTTAAAAGACAGGAAATGTAACTCATGTTGGGATGAAGGTTATTATCTTCTCCCAGATGGTGGGATGAAAAACTGCACTGCTCTCCCTCCTCCTCTCAAGAGGACATGATGGAGGGATCTAAATAAATGAGAGGAACAAAAAACAGCTTCTGCTTCTGCTGAGAGGGCCCCCCTTTCTGTGCAGAGTGGGTGGAGACAGAATGTGTAGGGTTTGGGAGGCAGTGCTGCACACAGCTCAATGCCAAGTGTTGGCTGGAGGGTGTAAACCCCCTGCATTGGGCTGTGGAGCAGTGGAAGAGCTCGAGAGCTGAGTGTGATCCGGACACAATCATCAACACCAGCCCCTGACCTCACTGATGTTTCTGCAGCTG
>NC_089804.1:57776454-57946454 GCF_029633855.1 Hoplias malabaricus
TCAGATCAAAATCAACACATTCCACATTTGAAAATTAAACCATGTAATTACACATTTATACAATAATTACATATGTTATAACGGACTGGCAATGATATTTTACACTTGATCCTATGTATAATTACAATTCGATTGAGTTCTAATATGCAACGGAAAATTGTTTATTATATCGCTTATTAAATAGTTATTACTTACATTTTACATTATAGTGTCATATACACAATCTATTACATAGTTGTTACATTTACCTAATAATCTACATGAGGTAATTAACAGGTTATTGTATTTAATTGAAATTAAATGTCTATTTTAACAAGCTATTTACGTTGAATGAATCACTGGTCTGTGGGGATCATGTGGGGGTCCTGAGCGCTGAATAACAGTGTGAACGCCAGTCTGTAGCTGGAGAACTACACGGTGCTCCTGTGTGGTCAGCGGAGCCGAGAGAGTGGACAGTGAGAGGAGAAACAGGGAGGTGTTTTTAATGTAGTGGCTGATGGATGTTTGATATCTCTCTTTAGAACCTGACGAGGGCCCTGAGGAAGACGGGTCCGGACTGTAACAGCTCTGAGCCCCTGCTGCCGTCTCTGGGGGGTGTTTACAGAATCACGGAGTGAAGTGGCGTGTAATTTGATCTGTGTCTGATTTGTGCGCTCAGAAACTGAAAGGTCAGCGGTGTGGATGAGTCTCAGTGTGTCGTATACTCAGAATGAGGCTCTGAGGGAGGGGACGAGGGTGTCAGGGAGGGGACGAGGGTCTCAGAGAGAGAACGAGGGTGTCAGGGAGGGGACGAGGGTCTGAGGAAGGGGACGAGGTGTCAGGGAGGGGACGAGGGTCTGAGGAATGGGACGAGGGTGTCAGGGAGGGGACGAGGGTCTGAGGAAGGGGACAAGGGTGTCAGGGAGGGGACGAGGGTCTGAGGAAGGGGACGAGGGTGTCAGGGAAGGGACGAGGGTCTCAGAGAGAGAACGAGGGTGTCAGGGAGGGGACAAGGGTCTGAGGAATGGGACAAGTGTCTGAGGAAGGGGACAAGTGTCTGAGGAAGGGTACGAGAGTGTCAGGGAGGTGATGAGGGTCTGAGGAAGAGGACAAGGGTGTCAAGGAAAAGACGAGGGTCTGAGGAAGGGGACGAGGGTGTCAGGGAAGAGACAAGGGTCTCAGGGAGGGGATGAAGGTCTGAGGAAGGAGACAAGGGTGTCAGGGAATGAACAAGGGTGTCAGGGAGAGGATGAAGGTCTGAGGAAGGGGACGAGGGTGTCAGGGAGGGGACGAGGGTCTCAGAGAGAGAACAAGGGTGTCAGGGATGGGACAAGGGTCTGAGGAAGGAGACAAGGGTGTCAGGGAATGAACAAGGGTGTCAGGGAGAGGATGAAGGTCTGAGGAAGGGGACGAGGGTGTCAGGGAGGGGATGAGGGTCTCAGAGAGAGAACGAGGGTGTCAGGGAGGGGATGAGGGTCTCAGAGAGAGAACGAGGGTGTCAGGGAGGGGACAAGTGTCTGAGGAAAGGGACGAGGGTGTCAGGGAGGTGACGAGGGTCTCAGGGAGGGGAAGAAGGTCTGAGGAAGGGGACGAGGGTCCAGGTAGGTGACGAGGGTCTGAGGAAGGGGACAAGGGTGTCAGGGAAGGGACGAGGGTCTAAGGAAGGGGACGAGGGTGTCAGGGAAGGGACAAGGGTCTCAGGGAGGGGATGAAGGTCTGAGGAGGGGGACGAGGGTGTCAGGGAGGGGACGAGGGTCTGAAGAAGGGGATGAGGGTGTCAGGGAACAGACGAGGGTGTCTGGGAGGGTACAAGGGTCTGAGGAAGGGGACAAGGGTGTCAGGGAAGGGATGAGGGTCTCAGGGAGGGGACTAGAGTCTGAGAAAAAGGATGGGGGTCTCAGGGAGGGGACTAGAGTCTGAGGAAAAGGGATGGGGGTCTCAGGGAGGGGACGAGGGTCTTACATATGAATACACTGCTGTAAAATGTTATTAACTACATAATAAAATGTAAATACAAAGGTAAATATGCTCATAACTACATGTAATAACACAGGTCTATAGTGGTACATAATTACATGAACTTACCAAATTCTAGCTGAGGGTGAGACAGGTTTGTCTCTGTGCGCTGATCTACTGTATTCCACTACAGCACTGGGCACAGCACCATCAGTGAACTGTAGCTACATATTTGTTGATGGAGACACTTGAATCGAGTGGGAGGAGGCATTTTGTTTTAATCCGATTCCTGAGCTACGCCACTGCTTTAAACTCCTCTGAGTGTTTTGTAATGAAACGGGTCAGAACGGGTCGTCCACTCCCGGCTGGAGGAGAATTCTCTCACCAGAGGAGCAGCGGAAACCTCACGAGTCTAATTTACCTCCTCTGACCTCATCACTAACCTGAGAGAGAGAGAGAGAGAGAGAGAGAGAGAGAGAGAGAGAGAGAGAGAGAGAGAGAGATACAGAGAGAGAGAGAGAGAGAGAGAGAGAGAGATACAGAGAAAGAGATAGATAGACAGAGAGAGAGAGAGAGAGAGAGAGATACAGAGAAAGAGATAGATAGACAGAGAGAGAGAGAGAGAGATACAGAGAGAGAGAGAGAGAGAGAGAGAGAGAGAGATACAGAGAAAGAGATAGATAGACAGAGAGAGAGAGAGAGAGAGAGAGAGAGAGAGAGAGAGATACAGAGAAAGAGATAGATAGACAGAGAGAGAGAGAGAGAGAGAGATACAGAGAGAGATACAGAGAGAGAGAGAGAGAGAGAGAGAGAGAGAGAGAGAGACAGAGAAAGAGATAGATAGACAGAGAGAGAGAGAGAGAGAGAGAGAGAGAGAGATACAGAGAGAGAGATAGATAGACAGAGAGAGAGAGAGAGATACAGAGAGAGAGAGAAAGAGAGAGAGATACAGAGAGAGAGAGAGAGAGAGAGAGAGAGAGAGAGATACAGAGAGAGAGAGAAAGAGAGAGAGAGACAGCGAGAGAGAGCGCAAGAGAGAGATACAGAGAGAGAGAGAGAGAGAGAGAGAGAGAGAGAGAGAGAGATACAGAGAGAGAGAGCACAAGAGAGAGATACAGAGAGAGAGAGAGAGAGAGAGAGAGAGAGAGATACAGAGAGAGAGAGAAAGAGAGAGAGAGACAGCGAGAGAGAGAGAGAGAGAGAGAGAGAGAGAAAGAGAGAGATTGGCAGTTGTAGGGGGGATGTATAGTCAGAGACAGTAGTTCATCTGTCGCTGCACAGTGTGTGTCGCTCGTCCTCTAGTCCTTCATCAGTGACACAGGACGCTGTCGGCTGGATGTTTTTGGTCGGTGGACTGTTCTCAGTCCAGACCCTGAGGGGTTTAAAAACTCCAGCAGTCACTGCTGTGTCTAATCCACTCTACACCAGCACAACACACACTAACACACCACCACCACGTCAGTGTCACTGCAGCGCTGAGAATGATCCACCACCACATCACACCTGCTCTGTGGGGGTCCTGAGCACTGAGGAACAGGGGGAAAGGGGGCTAACAAAGTATGCAGAGCAACAGTGTGGCTGTTCTCTGTGGAGTATGTGAAGAGGAAAGAAAAGACACATATATGAACCAGTAGAGAGTGTGTGCTTCTTCTGCCTCAGGTTTGACTCATTTGGATATACCCCCTGTTTATCTGAGACCCCATTAATCATCCTCTGTTCTGTACGCACTCTTTCGTCTCTCTTTCTGCAGACGCTCTTCACTGTGTTCATTTATTCACCGCCTCGCGTTGGATCTCCAACTTTATGGTAATTAAATCCCTGCCGCTGCAGCGTCCGGCGCCTTCCTCATGTGTTATTGCCTTTGTTGTGTTTGTGTATGAGCTCATGAAGCTGTCATTAGCTGTGTGTTCATAAACGAGACACGCCATGTATCTTTAATGCACTTTACACTGAATTAAAACACAATATCACACATCACACGCAGAACCAGGACATTCTCCACAACTAGAAACACCAATCCCCCCCCACTGACACTCACTGGCAACTTTATCAGAAACACCCCCCTCTACTGACACTCACTGGCCACTTTATCAGAAACACCCCCCTCTACTGACACTCACTGGCCACTTTATCAGAAACACCCCCCCCCACTGACACTCACTGGCCACTTTATCAGAAACACCCCCCTTCTACTGACACTCACTGGCCACTTTATCAGAAACACCCCCCTCTACTGACACTCACTGGCCACTTTATCAGAAACACCCCCCCCCACTGACACTCACTGGCCACTTTATCAGAAACACCCCCCTTCTACTGACACTCACTGGCCACTTTATCAGAAACACCCCCCCCCCACTGACACTCACTGGCCACTTTATCAGAAACACCCCCCTCTACTGACACTCACTGGCCACTTTATCAGAAACACCCCCCTCTACTGACACTCACTGGCCACTTTATCAGAAACACCCCCCTCTACTGACACTCACTGGCCACTTTATCAGAAACACCCCCCCCCACTGACACTCACTGGCCACTTTATCAGAAACACCCCCCTTCTACTGACACTCACTGGCCACTTTATCAGAAACACCCCCCCCCCACTGACACTCACTGGCCACTTTATCAGAAACACCCCCCTCTACTGACACTCACTGGCCACTTTATCAGAAACACCCCCCTCTACTGACACTCACTGGCCACTTTATCAGAAACACCCCCCCTCTACTGACACTCACTGGCCACTTTATCAGAAACACACCCCTTCTACTGACACTCACTGGCCACTTTATCAGAAACACCCCCCTCTACTGACACTCACTGGCCACTTTATCAGAAACACCCCCCCTCTACTGACACTCACTGGCCACTTTATCAGAAACACCCCCCCCACTGACACTCACTGGCCACTTTATCAGAAACACCCCCCTTCTACTGACACTCACTGGCCACTTTATCAGAAACACCCCCCCCCCACTGACACTCACTGGCCACTTTATCAGAAACACCCCCCCACTGACACTCACTGGCCACTTTATCAGAAACACCCCCCTACTACTGACACTCACTGGACACATCAGTAGAGGGGGGTGTTTCTGATAAAGTGGCCAGTGAGTGACTGTAGGGGGGGGGGGGGTGTTTCTGATAAAGTGGCCAGTGAGTGACTGTAGGGGGGGGGGTGTTTCTGATAAAGTGGCCAGTGAGTGTCAGTAGAGGGGGGGTGTTTCTGATAAAGTGGCCAGTGAGTGTCAGTAGAAGGGGTGTGTTTCTGATAAAGTGGCCAGTGAGTGTCAGTAGAAGGGGTGTGTTTCTGATAAAGTGGCCAGTGAGTGTCAGTAGAGGGGGGTGTTTCTGATAAAGTGGCCAGTGAGTGTCAGTAGAGGGGGGGTGTTTCTGATAAAGTGGCCAGTGAGTGTCAGTAAAGGGGGGGTGTTTCTGATAAAGTGGCCAGTGAGTGTCAGTAGAGGGGGGTGTTTCTGATAAAGTGGCCAGTGAGTGTCAGTAGAAGGGGTGTGTTTCTGATAAAGTGGCCAGTGAGTGTCAGTAGAGGGGGGGTGTTTCTGATAAAGTGGCCAGTGAGTGTCAGTAGAGGGGGGTGTTTCTGATAAAGTGGCCAGTGACTGTCAGTAGAAGGGGGGTGTTTCTGATAAAGTGGCCAGTGAGTGTCAGTAGAAGGGGGGGGTGTTTCTGATAAAGTGGCCATTAAGTGTCAGTAGAAGGGGGGTGTTTCTGATAAAGTGGCCAGTGAGTGTCAGTAGAGGGGGGGTGTTTCTGATAAAGTGGCCAGTGAGTGTCAGTAGAAGGGGGGTGTTTCTGATAAAGTGGCCAGTGAGTGTCAGTAAAGGGGGGGTGTTTCTGATAAAGTGGCCAGTGAGTGTCAGTAGAGGGGGGTGTTTCTGATAAAGTGGCCAGTGAGTGTCAGTAGAAGGGGGGTGTTTCTGATAAAGTGGCCAGTGAGTGTCAGTAGAGGGGGGGTGTTTCTGATAAAGTGGCCAGTGAGTGTCAGTAGAGGGGGGGTGTTTCTGATAAAGTGGCCAGTGAGTGTCAGTAGAGGGGGGGTGTTTCTGATAAAGTGGCCAGTGAGTGTCAGTAGAGGGGGGTGTTTCTGATAAAGTGGCCAGTGAGTGTCAGTAGAGGGGTGTGTTTCTGATAAAGTGGCCAGTGAGTGTCAGTAGAGGGGGGTGTTTCTGATAAAGTGGCCAGTGAGTGTCAGTAGAGGGGGGTGTTTCTGATAAAGTGGCCAGTGAGTGTCAGTAGAGGGGGGGGTGTTTCTGATAAAGTGGCCAGTGAGTGTCAGTAGAGGGGGGGGTGTTTCTGATAAAGTGGCCAGTGAGTGTCAGTAGAGGGGGGGTGTTTCTGATAAAGTGGCCAGTGAGTGTCAGTAAAGGGGGGTGTTTCTGATAAAGTGGCCAGTGAGTGTCAGTAGAGGGGGGGGTGTTTCTGATAAAGTGGCCAGTGAGTGTCAGTAAAGGGGGATGTTTCTGATAAAGTGGCCAGTGAGTGTCAGTAGAGGGGGGGGTGTTTCTGATAAAGTGGCCAGTGAGTGTCAGTAGAGGGGGGGGTGTTTCTGATAAAGTGGCCAGTGAGTGTCAGTAGAAGGGGGGTGTTTCTGATAAAGTGGCCAGTGAGTGTCAGTAGAGGGGGGTGTTTCTGATAAAGTGGCCAGTGAGTGTCAGTAGAGGGGGGTGTTATGGATGACAATGACTCCTCTACAGTCTTTGGGCTCTTTACCATCGGAGAGACCTGAGTCAGCGAGATGTGGGATGAATGAATGAGTAGAAAACACACACACACACACACACACACACACACACACACACACACACACACACACACACACAACAAAAACTGCAAAAACAATCCAGGCTGGTGTCAAATGAGAGCAATAAAAGCCTGAGCATCAGGGCCGCTTTAGTGCAGCCCATAACAGCACCACAGTGGGTTCTCTGATACCTTCATTCATATTTTATAACCCAGTAATGGTGTGTGTGTGTGTGTGTGTGTGATAGTATGGGAACCAAATGTTTGTAGCATGATAAAATATATCAATAAAAATAATGAGGTTAATTCATACTGTGCTTTTCTAAGTAACAGCTGCAGAGAGAAAACACACCCCCTCGTCTCCACAGTGGAACACAGTTCTGTTTCTTAATGAAACGTCTGTGACCTGCTTTGGTCCAAACCCCACGAGCCCCACAGCAGTGTTCTCCCCCTGTGTAAACAGCCCCTGTTCAGAACGCCCGCTTTCAGCACCTGTTCCTTTAAATGATAATGAGCCGCTCGCTGTTCACCCCGACCCCGAGCGCACAGCAGTGAGGAGCGAGGAGCAGAAGCTCTGGTTTTTAGCCGTTTTCACTCTGTTCTCTTTCTTCTCCGTTTTTACTCAGTGCTCTTATTTCTCCGCGCTCGTTGTGTCTGTTTTGCTGAGTTTAACCTCGTCTTTGCGCTCTCACATAAACACGGGTCCAGCGCTGTGATTGGACAGACTCAGACGAGGGGGCGGAGCCATTCTAAAGTCTCTGCACTTGACGTCAGAAGCGGAGCAGAATCAGAACGACTCGTTTTATCCTGTGTTTTCTGACTCAGGCAGCGCACAGAGAACTGACTGGGTGGGGTCTTATTTCACAGTGTGTGGGTTGGTGGGCTCCAGATTCACACTTTAAGGTTTATATTAATTATTTCTCATTATTTATAATTTGGTATTCCATTAATTAACATTTCTTATTATTGTGGACCCCCACAGAGCAGGTGTGATGTGGTGGTGGATCATTCTCAGCGCTGCAGTGACACTGACGTGGTGGTGGTGTGTTAGTGTGTGTTGTGCTGGTGTAGAGTGGATCAGACACAGCAGTGCTGCTGGAGTTTTTAAACCCCTCAGTGTCTGGACCGAGAACAATCCACCGACCGAAAACATCCAGCCGACAGCGTCCTGTGTCACTGATGAAGGACTAGAGGACGAGCGACACACACTGTGCAGCGACAGATGAGCTACTGTCTCTGACTCTACATCTACAAGGTGGACCAACGAGGGAGGAGTGTCTCACAGAGTGGATTTGTTCAACTGAGGCTTTACACCTCTGTTATTACAGTGTTGATGTGTTCTACCAGTGAATGAAATGAACACTACAGGGCTCGATTATGTGACATTTATCAACAGTTAATACCAGTGTAATTACTGTGCTACAGACTCTTTTCTTCTCCTCTTTCCTCTTTCTGCTGAACAAACACCAAACTTCTACTTGCATCCGCTTCACTGGCCACTGCGCAGACGCTCCGCTTCACCATCTGCTGCAGGCCTTCAGCTTCCTCCTCAGGGAGGGGGGCTCCACAGAGACGAGAGAGAGAGAGAGAGAGAGAGAGAGAGAGAGAGAGAGAGAGCACTTCAGCGTTTTATGGACAGAGTTTATTCAGCACTTTATCTCCATATACGCACTTAATAATTCAGTGAGCAGTTATCCTGCATTTACAGCAACTGTGTGTGTGTGTGTGTGTGTGTTTCTGTCTGTGTGTGTGTCTGTGTGTGTGTCTGTGTGTATGTGTGTGTGTGTGCAAGTGTGTGTTTGTCTGTCTGTGTGTGTGTGTGTGTGTTTGAGAGAGAGAGAGAGAGAGAGAGAGAGAGAGAGAGAGAAGGTAAGAAAAGTAAAGCTGCTGAAAAGGAATAAACTCACACCTACAGAAAACAAACCTGTCCTACACAGATCTGTCTGTGGGCGCAGAACAATGTGGCTCTCACACACACACACACACACACACACACAAACAATTCACATACTTGATTCTGTTGAACAGAGGAGAGAAACTAACACGGAGTAAAATGTAACACAGCTGAAAGTCCTTTACCTCATCCTTCAGCCCTGAGAGTGAACGTGCCCACAGGTGTGAGTGAGTGAGTGAGTGAGTGAGTGAGTGTGTGAAACTGTTCCCAGATGTGAGTGTGTGAGTGACTGGGTGTGTGAGTGAGTGAGTGAGTGAGTGTGTGAGTGAGTGTGTGAGTGTGTGAAACTGTTCCCAGATGTGAGTGACTGGGTGACTGTGTGAGTGAGTGAGTAAGTGAGTGACTGGGTGAGTGTGTGAGTGACAGAGTGAGTGAGTGACTGGTTGAGTATGTGTGTGTGAGAGTTAGTGAGTGGCTGGGTGAGTGACAGAGTGAATGAGTGTGTGAATGACTGGGTGATTGACAGAGTGAGTGAATGGGTGAGTGATTGAGTGAGTGAGTGACTGGGTGAGTGACAGCATGAGTGAGTGAGTGACTGGGTGAGTGACAGAGTGAGTGACAAAGTGAGTGATAGAGTGAGTGAGTGAGTGACTGGTTGAGTGAGCGAGTGACTGTGTTAGTGAGTGTGTGAGTGAGTGACTGTGTGAGTGACTGGGTGAGTGAGTGAGTGACTGTGTGAGTGAGTGAGTGACCGGGTGAGTGAGTGAGTGAGTGACTGGGTGAGTGACGGAGTGAGTGGCAGAGTGAGTGACAGAGTGAGTGAGTGAGTGACTGGGCGAGTGACAGAGTGAGTGAGTGAGTGACTGGGTGAGTGACAGAGTGAGTGAGTGAGTGAGTGACTGGGTTAGTGACAGAGTGAGTGAGTGAGTGAGTGACTGGTTGAGTGAGCAAGTGACTGTGTTAGTGAGTGGGTGAGTGTGTGAGTGAGTGAATGTGTGAGTGACTGGGTGAGTGAGTGAGTGAGTGGGTGAGTGACCGTGTGAGTGACTGAGTGACTGTGTTAGTGAGTGTGTGAGTGACAGAGTGAGTGACTGTGTGAGTGACTGGTTGAGTGAGTAAGTGACTGGGTGAGTGAGTGAGTGACTGTGTTAGTGAGTGAGTGACTGGGTGAGTGACAGAGTGAGTGACTGTGTTAGTGAGTGGGTGAGTGAGTGAGTGAATGAGTGAGTGAGTGACTGGGTGAGTGAGTGAGTGACTGTGTGAGTGACTGGGTGAGTGACAGAGTGAGTGACTGTGTTAGTGAGTGGGTGAGTGAGTGAGTGACTGTGTTATTGAGTGTGTGAGTGAGTGAGTGACTGGGTGAGTGAGTGGGTGAGTGACTGGTTGAGTGAGCAAGTGACTGTGTTAGTGAGTGGGTGAGTGTGTGAGTGGGTGAGTGTGTGAGTGAGTGACTTGGTGAGTGAGTGAGTGACTGTGTGAGTGACTAGGTGAGTGAGTGAGTGACTGGGTGAGTGTGTGACTGTGTTAGTGAGTGAATGACAGAGTGAGTGACTGTGTTAGTGAGTGGGTGAGTGACTGTGTTAGTGAGTGGGTGAGTGTGTGAGTGACTGGGTGAGTGAGTGATATTGTCTTTGTAAAGTTTTCAGTTAAAAATTGTAGTTTAAACAGTTTGCAGCTCGTTGTACTGTGTGTTTATTTATTTTTCATATTTATATTTATATGTTTCCCAGCGTCCCGACTCTTCGAGACACAGCCGAGGTTCGGAGATGAAAGTCAAAGCTGGACATGTCGCAGGCCATCGGCAGAGGCCCCTGACGGAAAAGACTGGAGTGTGTTCCAGAACGGTGTGTTCACTTCGGGGACCGTGGCCTCTGTGTTTGTTTGTTTGTTTTGAGTCTGAGTTGTGTTTGTGTGGTTCACAAAGAGCAATAGAAGCAGCCAGCTCTGAAGGACAGAGCAGACAGAGCCCTCCGCCCCAGACACACAGTGGATTATAGACACAAAGAGCCCGGACCATCGGTTTAATGAGGGAACCCTGCTGCTGCAGGATGCACCTAGTCACTTTATAAAGTGTCCACCAGAGATGTGCTTCCTGTCAATGTCCCAAACTCTTCAAAGCAGTGTGTCTCTGTGGTGGTAATATATCATACTCTGTACCTTTCATTAGGGAACGCAACTGTTATTTAGCCTAGTATAAATCTAGATTTTAATACTGTTTTAAGTGTGGTGTGTTCTCTCTGTGTCTGCGTGGGTTTCCTCCGGGTGACTGTCTGTGAGGAGTGTGGTGTGTTCTCCCTGTGTCTGCGTGGGTTTCCTCCGGGTGACTGTCTGTGAGGAGTGTGGTGTGTTCTCCCTGTGTCTGCGTGGGTTTCCTCCGGATGACTGTCTGTGAGGAGTGTGATGTGTTCTCTCTGTTTCTGCGTGGGTTTCCTCCGGGTGACTGTCTGTGAGGAGTGTGGTGTGTTCTCCCTGTGTCTGCGTGGGTTTCCTCCGGGTGACTGTCTGTGAGGAGTGTGGTGTGTTCTCCCTGTGTCTGTGTGGGTTTCCTCCGGGTGACTGTCTGTGAGGAGTGTGGTGTGTTCTCCCTGTGTCTGCGTGGGTTTCCTCCGGATGACTGTCTGTGAGGAGTGTGATGTGTTCTCTCTGTTTCTGCGTGGGTTTCCTCCGGGTGACTGTCTGTGAGGAGTGTGGTGTGTTCTCCCTGTGTCTGCGTGGGTTTCCTCCGGGTGACTGTCTGTGAGGAGTGTGGTGTGTTCTCCCTGTGTCTGTGTGGGTTTCCTCCGGGTGACTGTCTGTGAGGAGTGTGGTGTGTTCTCTCTGTGTCTGCGTGGGTTTCCTCCGGGTGACTGTCTGTGAGGAGTGTGGTGTGTTCTCCCTGTGTCTGCGTGGGTTTCCTCCGGGTGACTGTCTGTGAGGAGTGTGGTGTGTTCTCCCTGTGTCTGCGTGGGTTTCCTCCGGATGACTGTCTGTGAGGAGTGTGATGTGTTCTCTCTGTTTCTGCGTGGGTTTCCTCCGGGTGACTGTCTGTGAGGAGTGTGGTGTGTTCTCCCTGTGTCTGCGTGGGTTTCCTCCGGGTGACTGTCTGTGAGGAGTGTGGTGTGTTCTCCCTGTGTCTGTGTGGGTTTCCTCCGGGTGACTGTCTGTGAGGAGTGTGGTGTGTTCTCCCTGTGTCTGCGTGGGTTTCCTCCGGATGACTGTCTGTGAGGAGTGTGATGTGTTCTCTCTGTTTCTGCGTGGGTTTCCTCCGGGTGACTGTCTGTGAGGAGTGTGGTGTGTTCTCCCTGTGTCTGCGTGGGTTTCCTCCGGGTGACTGTCTGTGAGGAGTGTGGTGTGTTCTCCCTGTGTCTGTGTGGGTTTCCTCCGGGTGACTGTCTGTGAGGAGTGTGGTGTGTTCTCTCTGTGTCTGCGTGGGTTTCCTCTGGGTGACTGTCTGTGAGGAGTGTGGTGTGTTCTCTCTGTGTCTGCGTGGGTTTCCTCCGGGTGACTGTCTGTGAGGAGTATGGTGTGTTCTCCCTGTGTCTGTGTGGGTTTCCTCCGGGTGACTGTCTGTGAGGAGTGTGGTGTGTTCTCCCTGTGTCTGCGTGGGTTTCCTCCGGATGACTGTCTGTGAGGAGTGTGATGTGTTCTCTCTGTTTCTGCGTGGGTTTCCTCCGGGTGACTGTCTGTGAGGAGTGTGGTGTGTTCTCCCTGTGTCTGCGTGGGTTTCCTCCGGGTGACTGTCTGTGAGGAGTGTTAATGGTGGTCCGGAAAAACTAGCCTTGCCCAGTGTAGAGGCTGCAGGTTTGTTCTGGTAACAGAAGCTCTCAAAGCTCTCGAAGGTGGACCCTTGAGCTCTGAAGGGTTCCTCCTCGTTTCTCAGAGGGTTTGCTTTGTCCTTAGCTCAGGAACGTTTTGCTCATTTACCCTCATTTGTCTGGAGCGATGCCGAACATGTGACGCTGCAGTGACACTGACGTGGTGGTGGTGTGTTAGTGTGTGTTGTGCTGGTGTAGAGTGGATCAGACACAGCAGTGCTGTTGGAGTTTTTAAACCCTGTGTCTACTCTCTGTCCACTCTGTGAGACACTCCTCCCTCGTTGGTCCAGGGTGTAAAGCCGGGCTTTGGAGCAGGTCCCATCTTACAGAACGTCACAGCGGTAGCCCAAAGGAAGGGGGATTTAATTAGTCAGATTAATTGTAGCGGTTTTTAAGAGGGTTACGGATGTCAGACGCATTAGGCCCCTGCTAAGTCTATAGATCTTCAACACTGGGGCCATTATTATAATGAAGTCAAGGCCAGTCCATGTGTAGAATAAACCCAGCCTCAGCGCTGACACGGGATTTAATTAATAACCAAGACATCGACTTCGGACTGGGACACACTTAGAGGCGGTTTTCCCCAAAGAGGATTAAACGCCGTTAACCCAGCGGCACAGCCGTTCACGTTTAAAGGACCACTCTGTGATTCTGGAAGAGTGCTGGAGATAGGGAACAGATGGTCATCAAGTTAATGCTTTTATAATATTTCGAAGGACCATCAAAATCATAAACTAAAGTGGCAGCTGGTGCCGCTGTGGTCTAAAAGTATGTAAAATAATTTAATTTTAATATTGAGTTAATACTTAACGTAAGACTCCGGCGCTGGCTCTTAGAGCAGATTTAGTGGATGGGAGGATGCAGGCAGCTTTTCCACTCTCTTAAATCACATCGTCAACCTACAGCATGCTACTACTTCCGTATCTACATCTAAAGTATTTCTCTAATGTACCCACAGCCCAGAGTGTCGTTTAAACACTAAATACAACATGAAATGAAGTGAGACAGTTTTCAAGGTCCTTCACTGCCAACACTGACATATTTACATATTCATCACCTGCTTAATTAACGCCACATGATCTTCCAGACCCTCCTGTTTGCACAGTCTTCCTAAATCAGCCTGAGTCTGAGTCTAAAGACCCACGGCTTTAGATGTGGATGTTAATGTCTAACTACCTTCAGTGGTCCACCGTCTGCCAGTGTTTTATTTGATTTTAATTAACTTTTGTCTTTATCTTTCTATTATTTTGATTATTATTATTACCATTATTATTATTATTTCTCAATCCACGAATAAAAATTTATTTCACCATTTGTCCAACGGCATTTGTGTTATTTGCATCTGTGATCTATTAAGAAACCTATTAACCTAATTCCCACACATTCCAGTCTCTATATTTAGACCAGTGTCAGACAAGATAATGATCCTAAACACTCAGCAAAATCAACACAGACACATTGTGATTCCATAATCCGTCTACAAACCTTCTTTGACTTCAGTGGTTTTGATATTATATATTGCTCTTACGATCTCTAACCTGATCTATAGAGACTCAAATATGCAACCTCTTTTGCTTTTACGGGAGCTTTCCCTGGTCAGAGTGTAAGACAATTGGACAATTAAAGGCAACATCTGCGATTATGAGGGAAACGCTGTTCCCTCTGGTTTGTTTGCGTTCAGTTCTACGAATCTTTAGGGTGGAACGGTGTGTTTCGTACGCAGCTGAAGTGTAACTCATCTGTAAGTTTTTATTCACTGTTTGAAATCCCTCAGAAACTCATTTGTAACTTTCCTGGAAAGTTGGCAGTCTCTGGATTTTGGAGTCAGTTCCAGCTTTAGTTACGTGAAATATCTGAAACAGCAAAAATAAAACCAACGTTACCCACCTACGGAGCAGGAATAGAATCCTCAACTCTTTTCATGTTTTTAAATGTTTTTAAATGCTTTTCCACTGTCCAAGAGAGAGAAATCCTGAGCCAGATCAGAGTGAGACACTTAGTTTGTTTCCCATTTACAGAGGCAGGGCTGTGTATAAACACTGGACCTTTTTCTACACGGAGCAGAGAGCAGCAAATGGTGAGTAAACACCAAGATAATGATCCCAATCACACACTAAATCAACACAAGTTGCCATTATCCACCTATAAATACAGTCTTAGTCCAATGTTAGTGACATTTTCTATAGAGACTCTTCAAAGCCCTCAGTTTCGCTATTTACTCCGTAGCGAGATGTTAGACAGTGGTCAGGCAGTAAGAGTGTGTGCTAATTCCCATCTTCATCTCGAACGTGAGGCTTAAGAGCGATGATTAGAGGCCTAATAAGGAGCCACTCCAGCTTCAAAAGAGCAGGTGTCTGTGGAGACGTCTCCGTTAGCCTTGTCTTAGCGTCTCCTTTCCTTTTATGTGAGCGTTTTCCTTTTATCTTAATTGTCATTAAAAGGCTTGGCGGAGTGCTACCTGATCCTCGTTAATAACCTCCATAGCTCCAGGCAGCGGCAGCAGCGCGTTCCAGTGATTTTAAAGCAGAGGGGAGCGTTCTGATATTTACATCGAGAGCATTTAGCAGATGCTCTTTATGCACAACGACTTCCAGAAGGGCTTTGTTGTAGGAAACTCATTCACAAGCCACTGCAAATAAGCCAGGCCTAATGTGGGCGAGATGGTGGTTATGGCTCTTCAGAATTATGGGCTTTAATTATAAAGCAATGGAAAGTAGTAGTGCGAATGACACACAGGGGAAATCTGCATATGTGTGTTATACAGAGATTATACCGCTGTGTGTGTGTGTGTTTACACAGTAATTGTAACATTAAATACACTCACTGACCATTCTCTCAACTCCACTCACTATGAAAGAGCACTGTATAGTTCTACAATCACAAACTGTAGTCCAGCTGTTGCTCTGCATACTTTGTTACCCCCCTCTCCCCCCCATTCCTCAGCGCTCAGGACCCCCACAGAGCAGGTGTGATGTGGTGGTGGATCATTCTCAGCGCTGCAGTGACACTGACGTGGTGGTGGTGTGTTAGTGTGTGTTGTGCTGGTGTAGAGTGGATCAGACACAGCAGTGCTGCTGGAGTTTTTAAACCCCTCAGTGTCTGGACTGATAATAGTCCACCAATCAAAAACATCCAGCCGACAGCGTCCTGTGTCACTGATGAAGGCCTAGAGGACGAGCGACACACACTGTGCAGCGACAGATGAGCTACTGTCTCTGACTCTACATCTACAAGGTGGACCAACGAGGGAGGAGTGTCTCACAGAGTGGACAGAGAGTGGACACAGGGTTTAAACACTTATTTCTTGTGGTGGTTTTTCTTCATCTTCCTCCTCCTCATCCCTCCTCCTTTTCCCCCTTTTTATTCTATCCCTTGATCATCCTCCTCTCCTCTTTTTCCCACACTTGTGTTAATGCAGAAAGCCAAGCGAGCTTTGCATCTCATTGGCAGTTTGCTGACAAAGGCAAGCTAGTCAAAATAGCAGTGAAAGATATATAAGAAAAAAACTGTGGGAGGGAGAAGTATATGGAAAAAGTGTATATGTATGTTATATTTATAAAGCACATAATATAAATATATGTAAAAAATAAATATATATATATATATTCACAATGTATTATATTTGCACTGTGCTTGGTGATGTAAGGTTTGGATGCAGCTGCAGGTGGCATCCTGTCACAGCACCACACTGGAATTCACTGACATCCTGAGAGTGACCCACGTTTCACAAATGTTTGTAGAAGCAGTACACGCCTAGGGGCTTAGTTTTATTCATCCGTGGCCATAGAACTGATTGGATCACCTGAATTCAATGGTTTGGGTGGGTAAGTGAATACTTTTGTCAATGTAGTGTAAGGAGTAAACAACTAGATAGATAGATACTTTTCAACTATTGCTGCTGTCTATCACTGTCCACACACCAGCTACAGCCGTTTACCCCTACATACAGTTGCAGCACCGAAATACTGACACACACCAGCTACAGCCGTTTACTCCTACGTACAGTTGCAGCACCGAAATACTGACACACACCAGCTACAGCCGTTTACTCCTACTTACAGTTACAGCACCGAAATACTGACACACACCAGCTACAGCCGTTTACTCCTACGTACAGTTGCAGCATCGAAATACTGACTCACACCAGCTACAGCCGTTTACTCCTACATACAGTTACAGCACTGAAATACTGACACGCACCAGCTACAGGCGTTTACTCCTACATACAGTTACAGCACTGAAATACTGACACACACCAGCTACAGCCGTTAACTCCTACATACAGTTACAGCACCGAAATACTGACACACACCAGCTACAGCCGTTTACTCCTACATACAGTTACAGCACTGAAATACTGACACACACCAGCTACAGCCGTTTACTCCTACATACAGTTACAGCACTGAAATACTGACACACACCAGCTACAGCCGTTAACTCCTACATACAGTTACAGCACCGAAATACTGACACACACCAGCTACAGCCGTTTACTCCTACATACAGTTACAGCACCGAAATACTGACACACACCAGCTACAGCCGTTTACTCCTACATACAGTTACAGCACTGAAATACTGACACGCACCAGCTACAGGCGTTTACTCCTACATACAGTTACAGCACTGAAATACTGACACACACCAGCTACAGCCGTTAACTCCTACATACAGTTACAGCACCGAAATACTGACTCACACCAGCTACAGCCGTTTACTCCTACATACAGTTACAGCACTGAAATACTGACACACACCAGCTACAGCCGTTAACTCCTACATACAGTTACAGCACCGAAATACTGACACACACCAGCTACAGCCGTTTACTCCTACATACAGTTACAGCACCGAAATACTGACACACACCAGCTACAGCCGCTTACTCCTACATACAGTTACAGCACCGAAATACTGACTCACACCAGCTACAGCAGTTTACTCCTATATACAGTTACAGCACCGAAATACTGACACACACCAGCTACAGCCGTTTACTCCTACATACAGTTACAGCACCGAAATACTGACACACACCAGCTACAGCCGTTTACTACTACATACAGTTACAGCACCGAAATACTGACACACACCAGCTACAGCCGTTTACTCCTACATACAGTTACAGCACCGAAATACTGACACACACCAGCTACAGCCGTTTACTACTACATACAGTTACAGCACCAAAATACTGACACGCACCAGCTACAGCCGTTTACTCCTACATACAGTTACAGCATCGAAATACTGACACACACCAGCTACAGCCATTTACTCCTACATACAGTTACAGCACCGAAATACTGACACACACCAGCTACAGCCGTTTACTCCTACATACAGTTACAGCACCGAAATACTGTTGCACACCAGCTACAGCCGTTTACTCCTGCATACAGTTACAGCACCAAAATACTGACACACACCAGCTACAGCCGTTTACTCCTACATACAGTTACAGCACTGAAATACTGACACGCACCAGCTACAGCCGTTTACTCCTACATACAGTTACAGCACTGAAATACTGACACGCACCAGCTACAGGCGTTTACTCCTACATACAGTTACAGCACCGAAATACTGACACACACCAGCTACAGCCGTTTACTCCTACATACAGTTACAGCACCGAAATACTGACACACACCAGCTACAGCCATTTACTCCTACATACAGTTACAGCACTGAAATGCATACATATGATGTAAGAGGCAGAAAGAAAGAATGAAATAAATAATGTAATACATTGTTGTGTCAACTGCTAAAGCTAACATCTCAGGATTGTGAACCTGAATGACTGAGATTGAAAAATCAATTTTCATGATATCCATCATTTCCACTCTTACTTCCAAAACTATAACACTGATTTTAAAAAGGTTTGTCTGGGTGTTAGTGTCACATATCAGCATATTAACTAATTGTAACTCATTTTTTACATTACTTGACATATCATTACACAGCTGATGTTTACATCAGCAGTGCTGAGATGTTAGCACATGCTACATTAAAGGCTACTATTTTAGAGATGTGTAGATGTAAGGAATATGTCTGTTGGGTTATTTTAAAAATGACGTTCTGATCCATGTGTCTCCATATTAATAGTTTCAAGTTGTCTGAGGGTGTACCGCAGGGATCTATACAAGGCCCTTTAATTTTACCATCAATGTCAACAGCAAAAAACAACAACACCCCTTTAGTATAAAAGAGCTGCAGTGGAACATCGTACACCATCCTGCTTATATTTGAACAGCTCTCTTCTCATCATGGAGTCTTTTGGTCTAAAATAAACTTCTCAAACTCCACTGTCAGACGCCACCTCAGTCACCGGACGCATCCTGGAAGGGTTCCATGAAAGAAACCTTCACCAGGAACAAAATACATGGCCTCAACTTCTCAGCATGTAATTAAAAATACAAATAAAGAAGGTTGTGGTCAATATAATCAATACCAAGAGGCAGTAAGATGGGTATAACCCCACTTAGCATTGGGCTGTGGAGCACTGTGACTCCAGTGATCTCTTCAGTGAAAGATGGAGCTTCATCCAAAACTTCTGGGACGAGTTGGAGTGGTGTTTGGGACCCACAACTAATAATTCAACATCAGTACCAAGGGTTTCCTCCGGGTGACTGTCTGTGAGGAGTGTGGTGTGTTCTCTCTGTGTCTGTGTGGGTTTCCTCCGGGTGACTTTCTGTGAGGAGTGTGGTGTGTTCTCTCTGTGTCTGTGTGGGTTTCCTCCGGGTGACTGTCTGTGAGGAGTGTGGTGTGTTCTCTCTGTGTCCGCGTGGGTTTCCTCCGGGAAAGTCTCGCTGATGTTCATGAGGTTTAATGCCATCAGAATCCTCATAAAATATTCCAACATCAACATCAAGGCCTTCCTGGAAGAGTAGAACAAAACAAACACACTCTAAAGGCCCTTCCTTTCTGAAGAAGCCCAGGAGAATCTTCTCGGACTCTGGAGCAAAGCCACGAAGGGCGAAGAACCAATGTTTAATTAATCTATTAATTAATAAAAGGACTAATTATTTGAAGACTAATTATTTATTTAATAATTGAATTTTTTCTTTGCCTTTCCAAACAGTCAAAGCCCAAAAAGGGGCTATTCTTGTCTCTCTGAAAAAGAGCTGTTAAAAAGAGAGGGGAAATTTGGGCCAAGGGTCGGCAGTAATTATACTGAAAGTATAGGGAGCTTTTATTTTGTATTTTATTGTAAAAGTCTTTGTGTTCATGTCTGAAAAAGTGTGTGAGAGAGTGTGTATGGTGGGGGGAGGGGGGGTGTCATGTCCGACAGTAAAAAGGTTGAAGTTGTGTCAATCTTTTTTACTTTACACTCGTTCGCACACACACTCCGTCCTCTATCCGCCGCCTGTCCCTGTCCCTGTACTTTCGCCTGACAATCGGCTCTCGTCTGTCAATCATTCTGACAGACAGCTGATGGGAGAGAGGGGGAGAGCTGTGCCAGAGAGAGAGAAAGAGAAAGAAAGGGGGTGGGGGGCAAAGAGAATAGAGGGAGAGAGACAGAGGGAAAGAGAGGATTAGAGTCAGAATAGACACTGACGAGAAAAAGACAGAGAGAACGTGTGTTAGAGGAGAGGGGAGAAAGAGAAAGAGAAAGAGAGAGAGAGAGAGAGAGAGAGAGAGAGAGAGAGAGAGAAAGAGAGAGGGGAAAAGAACTGAAATAGAGTGGTGATATACAGAGGGATTGGAGAAAGAAAAAACATAAAGAGACAGCAAATGGAGAGAGAATGAATTGAGAAAGGGATAGCGTGGGGGTGTTGAGAAAAAGAACAGAAAGAATGGAATTAAATGATGAACATACACTGAGGGATAGAAGAGAGACAGAGTGAGAGAAGTTAGAGAAGGAGAGAAAATGAAAGGAGAGAAATTGGAGAGAGGAAATGGAGGGAGAGAGACTGGAGACAAAAATGGACAAGTGTCTCTGTCACAGCTCCAAGGTCCTGGAGGTTGTGGGTTCACCTCTGTGTGTGTGAGGAGTGTGGTGTGTTCTCCCTGTGTCCGCGTGGGTTTCCTCCGGGTGACTGTCTGTGAGGAGTGTGGTGTGTTCTCCCTGTGTCTGTGTGGGTTTCCTCCGGGTGACTGTCTGTGAGGAGTGTGGTGTGTTCTCTCTGTGTCCGCGTGGGTTTCCTCCGGGTGACTGTCTGTGAGGAGTGTGGTGTGTTCTCCCTGTGTCTGTGTGGGTTTCCTCCGGGTGACTGTCTGTGAGGAGTGTGGTGTGTTCTCTCTGTGTCTGTGTGGGTTTCCTCCGGGTGACTGTCTGTGAGGAGTGTGGTGTGTTCTCCCTGTGTCTGTGTGGGTTTCCTCCGGGTGACTGTCTGTGAGGAGTGTGGTGTGTTCTCTCTGTGTCCGCGTGGGTTTCCTCCGGGTGACTGTCTGTGAGGAGTGTGGTGTGTTCTCCCTGTGTCTGTGTGGGTTTCCTCCGGGTGACTGTCTGTGAGGAGTGTGGTGTGTTCTCTCTGTGTCTGTGTGGGTTTCCTCCGGGTGACTTTCTGTGAGGAGTGTGGTGTGTTCTCTCTGTGTCTGTGTGGGTTTCCTCCGGGTGACTGTCTGTGAGGAGTGTGGTGTGTTCTCTCTGTGTCTGTGTGGGTTTCCTCCGGGTGACTGTCTGTGAGGAGTGTGGTGTGTTCTCCCTGTGTCTGTGTGGGTTTCCTCCGGGTGACTGTCTGTGAGGAGTGTGGTGTGTTCTCTCTGTGTCCGCGTGGGTTTCCTCCGGGTGACTGTCTGTGAGGAGTGTGGTGTGTTCTCCCTGTGTCTGTGTGGGTTTCCTCCGGGTGACTGTCTGTGAGGAGTGTGGTGGTTCTCTCTGTGTCTGTGTGGGTTTCCTCCGGGTGACTGTCTGTGAGGAGTGTGGTGTGTTCTCTCTGTGTCTGTGTGGGTTTCCTCCGGGTGACTGTCTGTGAGGAGTGTGGTGTGTTCTCCCTGTGTCTGTGTGGGTTTCCTCTGGGTGACTGTCTGTGAGGAGTGTGGTGTGTTCTCTCTGTGTCCGCGTGGGTTTCCTCCGGGTGACTGTCTGTGAGGAGTGTGGTGTGTTCTCTCTGTGTCTGTGTGGGTTTCCTCCGGGTGACTGTCTGTGAGGAGTGTGGTGTGTTCTCTCTGTGTCTGTGTGGGTTTCCTCCGGGTGACTGTCTGTGAGGTGTGTGGTGTGTTATCCCTGTGTCTGCGTGGGTTTCATCCGGGTGACTGTCTGTGAGAAGTGTGGTGTGTTCTCCCTGTGTCTGCGTGGGTTTCCTCCGGGTGACTGTCGGTGAGAAGTGTGGTGTGTTCTCCCTGTGTCCGCGTGGGTTTCCTTGAGAAATCTCAAACGTAGTGTTTTCTCACGGCTGTATTGCAAGCAGTGTGAACAAAACCACTGAGAGCTCCCCCTACTGCCTGTTTAGGCAAAACCAATTGACTGCAGATCTCATTTACCACTAGGCTAAACCATTTCGATTGTGAAATACACCTCTTTTTGCACTCATCAATAAAGACTATTGATTAACTAAATTGACAGTAAAGTAACTGTTTTAAAATGTGTTTCAATGTGCTATTATTTATTCTGAATAAACTGATATGCTCTGTTCGATGGTGCGGGACGTGGTTGATTCACTGAGGCGACCCCTGATGGGAGGGAGCAGCTGAAGGAAGAAGAAGAAGAAGAAGAAGAAGAAACTGATTTCCTCTACTAAGAAAACTAATTTTTTACTGAAGAATGAAGAACTGATTTTAGGTGGCCTTGCGCCCAATGATTCCAGGTAGGCTCTGGACCCACCGCGACCCTGAACTGGATAAGGGTTACAGACAATGAATGAATGAATGAATGAATGAATGAATGAATGATTTTAGGTGAATTTTTATACTGCAAAATTAACTCTTTTTAACCTTCTTACACAGTTAACTGATATAGTTTATAGATTTTCATACTGAATTCACATTAGACCACAACCACATCACGGTCCTCACCAGAGTCCAGCTTCCTCTACAAACTACAAATAAAGGCTTCGACCTCACGCTGCGTGAAACAATGAAAGATTTTCCATTTAAAACAGAACGGTCACTCAGAGGTCACTGAAGGGTTTAAAACAGACACAAACGCATTAACATCAGTAACACCATGTAACATTCTCCACTGTAAATCCCCAGTTGCTTTGGTCAAAGGTGGATTATAAACTTCCCTCCGCAGGTTTGACCCTAAAATGCACCCTTCAGAGCTTTGTCTGATTAGAAACTTTAACACAGCCCTTGTACGAAGCCTAAGGCCTTTTCCTGAAGACAGTCCAATGGCTGTACTCTTTGTCCAGTTCACCTTAGCAGAACAAACTACAATAAAATCTACAATGTCCCTGTCACCTGTGACCCCCACCATACGCTGGTAAATAAAAACGTGGAGCATCCATCTTAACACATTCCTGAGAGGGAACACCCCTCCCCATTTTAAAAGGAGCACCCAGACCACCTTCAGGACACTCTCAGTGTCAATGTACAGCACCTGAACCATTGATATGACATTAGAGAAGAGAGAGAGAGAGAGAGAGAGAGAGAGAGAGAGAGAGAGAGAATGGAGGGAGTGGAGGTTATGAATAAATATGGAGCCGTTATCGAGTCCCTTGGCGCTGACAGATATTTCTCTCAACGCGAGAATGAAAGAACATACGGCTTAAAAAGAGTTAACACACACACACACACACACACACACCCCATTTCCCCAGAGCACAGGGATGCAATCAAACACATGCTATTTATATGGTCAAAACAAATCCAATAGGCCTATAATCATTCAAGCCCTGTTTACAGAGTCACCTGGAGCCCACCTCCCCCACCTCTCTCTCTCTCTCTCTCTCTCTCTCTCTCTCGCTCTGTGTGTGTGTGTGTGTGTGTGATTAGTAGTCAGTGTTCAGTTTTGTGTGTGTATCTCTCTGTAGCGGTTGTGGCTCAGTGATTGTTGACCTGAGGAAAGTCACAAAGTGTGCTCGGATTTTCCAGATGAACTGAACCCCGGTCACTCACGTATCCCTCCTTTATCTCCTTTATTTATCTTCTGTGTCTCGTGTGCCTTTTATTGTCTCATTCTTTTTCTCCTGAGGCATTTCAGAGCAATGTGTGAGCGATAAAACATTCTTCTGTTTCTCACAAAACGCTGCACTTTCTAATCTTTTGGAGCCTTGAATTGGGTTTATGATTAAGTTTAGATCCATCATTAGGTTTAGAGATAGGATGAGGATTAAGTTTCAAGCTGATATTTCCTGCTGGATAGCTGTCAGAACGTCATGTAAACCTTCATAAATATGTTTTGTACACACTGTATGAGGCCTAACTGTATTTAGTACACATTGTATGAGGGCTAACTGTATTTAATACACATTGTAAGGGTCCTGGGATCCGCTTTAAAAAGAAAACCTGTACGACTTCAGGTCGAGACCTGGCTGATTGCTCTGATCCAGACTTCAGAACCACATCCAGCTCAGGAAACAAAAGAGCACAGGTCTGGCTCCGAGCGACTCTTCCCCAGCTCCGTGTGAACAACTGGCCTTGAACAAAAACTGGAACTGGAACAAAGAAGGTGTGTGTGTGTGTGTGTGTGTGTGTTGATTAACGTGCCATTGGAAACCAGCACAAATTTAAAACTGTCACTTCTCAAGCAGAAAATAACACACACTGCAAACTACAGTCTGGAACCACATTAAATCTCCTCAGTCCCTCTCCTGCTCGAATGTTAAGGGGTTAATCTGATTATTTAATCTGTTTAATGATGTCACTCTGAATGATTTCATACATTCATTTAAGACTAAATCAAATGAAATAACCCACTGACAATAACAATGTCTCACTGTCTGTCTCCCTGTATCCCTCTCTTTATCTCTATGTCTCACTCTGTCTCCCTCTCTCTCTCTCTCTCTCTGTTTCACTCTCTGTCACTGTTTCCCTCTCTTTCTATCCCTATCTCTCTCTCTCTCTCTCTCTCTCTCTCTCTCTCTCTCTCTCTCTCTCCCTCCCTCCCTCCCCCTTTCTCCCTGTTTCTGTGTTTTTTTTTGTTTGTGTGTAAGATGTGTTTGATTATGTTTATTTGTGTGTGATTGATTGTGTGTGTGTGTGTGTGTGTGTGTGTGTGTGTGTGTGTGTTTGTGTATGTGGACTGTATTAGTGCCTGCTCTGTAGATCAGGGAGTTTGGACTGAACCGTAGAGGAAGCGTGTGACAGAAAGTATTTCCGTGTTGACGTATCTCTCAGAGACAGACACTAAACGCTCTGTACGTGTTCTGGACGCTGTATTTCTTTTATTTGTCTGGGTTTATTTATTGATGAACTCCAGACCGTGTTGGAGCTGTGTGTTGTGGACGAGGAGCTGGTGAATAATGAGGCCTGTGTCAGAGAGACTATTCAGGGACCAGTTTAAAACCTGAGAACTTCTCCCTGTGTCTGCGTGGGTTTCCTCTGGGTGACTGTCTGTGAGGAGTGTGGTGTGTTCTCCCTGTGTCTGCGTGGGTTTCCTCTGGGTGACTGTCTGTGAGGAGTGTGGTGTGTTCTCCCTGTGTCTGCGTGGGTTTCCTCCGGGTGACTGTCTGTGAGGAGTGTGGTGTGTTCTCTCAGTGTCTGCGTGGGTTTCCTCCGGGTGAATGTCTGTGAGGAGTGTGGTGTGTTCTCCCTGTGTCTGCGTGGGTTTCCTCCGGGTGACTGTCTGTGAGGAGTGTGGTGTGTTCTCTCAGTGTCTGCGTGGGTTTCCTCCGGGTGAATGTCTGTGAGGTGTGTGGTGTGTTCTCTCTGTGTCTGCGTGGGTTTCCTCCCACGCTTACTCACACACACCGCTCCACATTAAAAGATACAGTCGCTTCTTACTCACACACACTGCTCCACATTAAAAGATACAGTCGCTTCCTACTCACACACACCGCTCCACATTAAAATATACAGTCGCTTCCTACTCACACACACCGCTCCACATTAAAAGATACAGTCGCTTCTTACTCACACACACTGCTCCACATTAAAAGATACAGTCGCTTCCTACTCACACACACCGCTCCACATTAAAAGATACAGTCACTTCTTACTCACACACACCGCTCCACCTTAAAAGATACAGTCACTTCTTACTCACACACACCACTCCACCTTAAAAGATACAGTCACTTCTTACTCACACACACCACTCCACCTTAAAAGATACAGTCACTTCTTACTCACACACACCGCTCCACCTTAAAAGATACAGTCACTTCTTACTCACACACACCGCTCCACCTTAAAAGATACAGTCACTTCTTACTCACACACACCACTCCACCTTAAAAGATACAGTCACTTCTTACTCACGCACACCTTAAAAAGTTGTAGTTTTTCTGAATGAACACAAACTGGGGGGTGGGGGGGGGTGGGTACTGTCTTGTTGTGAGAACTGTAGTTCTACATAATCATCTGTGTTACCTTTAAAGCTACTCCACTCTGTGTCCTGGTTCATTGCTGGATAATTATTGTATGTATGTACGGTGGCTTAGTGGTGAGCACGTTCGCCTCCCAGCGCTGGGATCTTGGGTTCAAGTCCCATCTGGGTGGAGTTTCCATGTTCTCCCTGTGTCTGCGTGGGTTTCCTCTGGGGTCTCTGGTTTCCTCCCACAGTCCAAAAGCATGGAGGGTGGGTGTGTGAGTGAATGTGTGCCCAGATATGGATTGGCGCTCTGTCCTGGGTGAAACCCTAGTGCCCGATGCAGTCCTCCAGGTGGACGGTCGTTCCGGGTCGAGAGTATGCTGTGTGCGTTTGGCTGCCGCTTCTCACCAGTGTGTGTGTGGATGGAGTGTTCTGAGCAATGTGGATTGTAAAGCGTCCTTGGGTGTCTAGAAAGGTGCTATATAAGTGTAAAGACACATACATTATTCTATGTGACAGACTTTTCCATATCCTCGCCAGTGAACATTAGCATATCAGTATTCTGGCTAATGAATCATATGAGTGGGGGGGACAGAGGCTCGGTTTCTTAAGACTGATCCAAAGCCTAGAGCCCTGACTGCACATCACAGCTGACCAGGACTGACCACTGGAGCTGAATTATGAATAGTGACACGAGAAAACACTGTTGAATTTAATATCCATCAAACATTGAGGGCAAGACGTGGAGGCGAAGGTGATGATCGCTTGAGCTCAGGCTGAATTTCTGGATACGGATGGATCTTCACAGCGAGACGAGAGCCGACCTGAACCCAACAGCGGCGGTGAACCCGTGATGAGTGAATGAATCTGGGCTGAATAACAGACTCTTTACACTGGATCTCCAAAGGTCTATGGACACCTCCTCCCCCAGTGTTTCCTCTGGAGATGAAAGCTGTTAACTCCTGTGAGGAGCAGATGAAGCCACACTTGTGAGGTCATACACTACACTTCTAAAGTTTGTGAAAAGTTGCTCATGCAAACTATCTTCTAGCCTTAATCAGGAGTATGTGCTTCTGCAGTTACCCTCTCTACAGGTCTGTGAATGTATTTCTACATTGCTGTGAGGATTTGATGGCAGATGCAAAAGGGATCGTCCCATGGGATGATTCGTTTTGGATCACACATCACCCAAAGGCATTAGATGTAGCGCAGTCACGCCAGAGAACACAGTTCCTCAGCTCTGGTGACAGAAAAACACAAAGGCTCTAAAACACTGTAGGACTGACGGTCTCTAATTGTTTCTGTGCAGATTTCCACAGCCTTCGTTGGATTTCTTTCTATTGATGTTGAGGCAGAGAATGAGGAGAAACCTTTAGGAAATATTTTATTCTCATTACGACCAAAAATGCCACGAGACACTCGATACACTCCTCAATATGAGCTCAATGTCTGAAGACGGATTTATGCTAAACGCATTGATTTCACTTCACTATCCCAGCGTACGGAGAGCCGATATCAGACAATCCGGACTGATGAAACGGCGCAGATCAACAGTGTTGCAGCCTCCTTTGTCCATGTTTTTGTGAACACTAGGCCTCAGTGACCAAAGCTGCACAAATAAAACATGTTCCCTACAAACTGCCCACGTCTGGTTCATGAACCTCATACAACGTGGAAACCAGCAGAGATCTGAGCGCAGTTGATGAATCAGCGTCAGTGTGTGAAGCAAAGCTCTGCCTCCTAGAGCCCTGTTCAGAACAACCTCTTTCAGCACCTGAGTGACGACTCTCTCTGGACGATCAGCGCTCTGCAAGGTTTACACGCCACGGTTTAGTCCCTACTCGACTCGCTCTGAACCACGAGAGAACAGCCACTAAACAAGAACCCGCTTCCAGAACCAGGACCTGATTCACCTGCTGGAGGAGGGGAAAAGCAGAGTAGAGTAGGGACAGCGGAAAAGTGGCATTAGTTTCGGGTCTGAATTTAGTCTCTGAGTCTCTAGGTGTTGAGCCACGTATCTGAAGTCTGAGTCTGGCTCGAGAACCTCTGAGAAGCCCTATGAGACAACACATCAAGTGCTTCACCTTAACACGTTTCCTTACTCTCTGATGACACACCTTGATTACTTTATGATTTAATACAGTAAATACATTCCAGATTGCTATTTCATTGTGCACACAGAGACGCTGGTTGTTAGCGCTGGACACGTCACCACTGGGGGACGTTTAGGCTAGGACAGGCTCTTGAAGTGAGAGCTGCTATCGATTGGACAGTGGGGCGGCGGTTTCTCTGATATTACAATGGATTTGAAGAAGTAAATAAATCAATAAACACACAAACAAACACTAAAGACAGCATCGTGTCGGATATCACAGGAGCCTGGGCTTTTCATCCCAGCCAGGAGCATGTACAGATCTGAGAGGAGTCCCGGCGGACCCCGTGTTCTCGTCCCTCTGCTGATTTTAAGTGGCTGGGATTTAGTTTCCCCTCCTCCTTCCTTCCTTCACCCTCCTCTGTCTTTCTCTCCTCCATCATTCTCTTTGTTCACCTTAAATAACAGTGTAATTTCTCCCTAAGTGCTCTCCGTCACTTTGCAAAAGGTCTTTCTCATTAAAGGAGCTGCAGAAAAAGCCCACCACTCTTCAGGGCGGCTGTTTGTCCCCTTTTATTTTTCATTACATTTTGTCGTTTTAATGTGTCTAAATGTTCTGATAATGGATCTCTTAGGAGCCCCTCCGCCTTTCCTTTGGCAGGGGGCTTGATTATCAGGTTCAGGAACTGAACAAAAGGCAGAGATTACTTTATTTCACATCTGTGTTTTCTTGAATGCTGAACACGTGAATGTGATATTTTTCACAGGGGCTGCAGGTAGAGTCTCTGCCACAAGGCTCCGGGGTCCTGGGTTCGATCCCTGGCTCAGGTCACTGTTCCGTGTGGAGTGAACATATCTGTAGACGCCCCAGCATCAGGTAAGATCTGACCCGGATTTCTGCGCTGTGTTTTAACAAAGATTTTCATAGCAACATCCATAAACATCTAATACGACACAGAGGCATGTTCACAGACCCCGGAGTGTTACACTGTGGAGCTCGGTTCACCTGTCTAACAATGCGAGTGAAGTAATGAACCCCCACTGAGAGCATATTAAATAAACGTTGTGCATAATTATGCTCTCAGCACTGAAATGAGGGAAAGGAGCAGCTGAAGAGCGCTAACCCAGCTTCACTCTGTAAAATCAGCTCCGCTCTTTGTTTGTATTGATTTGTTTTGTGTATTTCTCCAGGGAGCATGCGTTTAAATCACTTACCCCAACACCGGCTTAATTAACGCATCCGTTTCATCAACTGCGCTTTTAGTTTTCCATGGAAATCAGCATACACTGGCCACTATATTGGAAACACTAACATTTTATGATGCTGAGCCTGTGGAGACTGCTTCTAACGGGAGAACTCATAAGTTGCTCCTCAATAGCTCTGTAGTTCTTAACATCTCTGTAAATCCTCTTTAACATTTCTGTAGTTCCACATTAATATCACTGTAGATTCTTGTAAATATCTCTGTAGTTCTTCTATCTGTAGTACCATCTTACTAAATTTCTGTTTTTCCACCTTAATATCTCTGTAGGTCCACCTTAATATCGCTGTAGATTCTTGTAAATATTTTTGTAGTTCCACCTTAATATATATGTAGATTCTTGTTAATAACTCTTTAGTTCCTCTTTAATATCTCTGTAGTTCCGCCTTAATATCATTGTAGTTCCACATTAATATCTCTGTAGTTCCGCCTTAATATCATTGTAGTTCCACATTAATATCTCTGTAGTTCCACCTTAATATCACTGTAGTTCCACTTTAATATCGCTGTAGTTCCACCTTAAAATCGCTGTAGTTCCACATTAATATCGCTGTAGATTCTTGTTAATATTTCGGTAGTTCCACCTTAATATGTCTGTAATTCCTCATTAATATCTCAGTCATTCTTAACATTTATAACATTTACATTCTTACCATAATCTTAACATTTCTGTATTGTTTTATTAATATCTTTGCAGTTCCTCTTTAAAATGTCTGTAGTTTCACTTTGATACCTTTGTAGTCTCTCATTATCTAAAGCCACCCTGAAATCCACTGGGGCTCTGGGGACCAAAGGTCACAAAGGTCACAAAACACCATTCCTAACAGAAATAGTGTGCTTCGAAACAACAACAATGGTGTAATTTTACGAGCTGCCGTCGTGAGTCGGATAAAAACAAACGTGATCTCTGCTGCAGCTGGAGATTTTACAGATGGAGAGTTGGTGCTGGTCGTCTGCGTCGTGTGGCGTAGAGTGACGACTCTCTCTGGACGATCAGCGCTCTGCAAGGTTTACACGCCACGGTTTAGGAACCACGAGAGAACAGCCACTAAACAAGAACCCGGTTCCAGAACCAGGGCCTGATTCACCTGGTGGAGAAGAAAAAAGCAGAGTCACAGAGAACTGAAAGCCACTAACACCTCAGTGAAAAGAGTTCCTGTGGTGTCCTCCATCTCGTTTATTTCTCACCTGGCATCTGAGTCTGACCTCTGTCCTCTTTCCGAGGGTCTATGAGTTACGGTTTCTTTGCGTCCGTCTCCGATCGAGTCAAAGCCAGACGAGGCAAAGGTCATGAACACGGAGGTATGGATTGGTTGCTCAGGGGAATTCAATTATCCGCAATGAAAGGAGACTTTCTCCGGCGTATACTGGCTAACGTATTCAGAAAGATCTGGACGGGAAGGTCTGCAACTCAATTACCGGCGATTTGCTCTCTTTCTCTTTCTGACCGCACCTGCCATGAACCCTACCCACACACACACACACACACACACACACACAAACACACAGACAAGGCCACCTCCTGCGCATCCTCACAGCCGGCTTGGCTTTATGCAGCTGGACGGAGTCGTATTTCTTTGGACAGAGAAGAAGGAAAGGTCAGGACCAAATAAACACAATTACGGAGAGCTGCAGTTTGTCAGTGTCCACCATTTCCTTCCTTCATCAGAGTAGATATCGTTTTATGAATATAATTAAAGAGATTACCTCCCCTGTTAATCAACTGCTGCATTATGCTTAAACTCCATCTCTAGCAAAGACAGGGCAAGGTAAACTGCAAGGTATTAAGAGCACAAATAAGTTTTAAAGAACTTTTTGTAACGTATAATTGTAATTTAAAATTCAAACACAAAAAGCGGCACAGATGGGTATAAAGGGACAGAGAGAGTTGAGGAGTGAAACAGATACCTTCACTGTGGTCTGTTTGCTGAGATGAAAGGCTGTTTGTGTTGTTGTGTGTTAATAAACATCCAGAACCCAGCCTCCTTCCTCAGGGGGTGGCAACCAACTTCCCACACTCTGTTTCATACGGCTGTAAATATTATCTTTTTATCCCAAAAAATAATAAGCTCCGCATCGTTCACAACCAAAGCGTCTCTGTTGTATCGGCAGCTCCCAAAGCAGACGTTTAAGAGAATGAAATAATTTAGATGTAACCGTCCAAACAGCCGCAGCGGATCCCCTGACAGGAAACGAGAGGTAATGAGATAAAAAAATAAAATAAAGAGGGAGAATTTAATAGAATTCAGCAGGAAGTCAGAACGAGCGCGAGGAGGAACGGCTCTCCGGACAGCAGTCATTATCTGTAAAATATTTGCATCATCAGACTCAGGAGGGAGATCATTTATCAGCAGAGACTTGCTCTGGAGACGCCAATCCGAGGAGTTTAACAGGGAAAAAGACTTTTCTGTTAATCGAAAACACAACAGGAAGCATTGCAGGGGAAATCCAGTGGTTGGGACATAAACAAAGTGATGGAGAGAATTTGATGACGATGAACTGTTTGATTGTAGACTCTTTCAAGTGGCAGTGAAGGTAACCAGACGTCTATGTACCACACAAATCCAGCATGTTATTTCCTCTCCAACACTGGCAGTGACCTCCACCGTGAGGTTGATGATGGAAAATAGTTTATTGGCACCTCTTCTAGCAGGTGAATTCAGCTTTGTCCTGTAGTACTGACCTGTTGTGAACACAGCAGAGATTTTACACTCTCCATAGAAAAGTCTTGCTCAACGCCAACCGTCTACTAGAGGGGTATGGAACTGGGTTCCCTGGAGCAGCAGAGGGAACTTGACCCAGAACTCGAAGTAGTGGAGACACACAATATCACTCCCTGCTAATCATTCTTTTTAATGCAGTTGCATTTATTAAACAGATGTCAAAATCGTTTACACACCATCACATCCTTCTCCATTCTGACTGTCTGTGAGGAGTGTGGTGTGTTCTCTCTGTGTCTGCGTGGGTTTCCTCCGGGTGACTGTCTGTGAGGAGTGTGGTGTGTTCTCCCTGTGTCTGCGTGGGTTTCCTCCGGGTGACTGTCTGTGAGGAGTGTGGTGTGTTCTCCCTGTGTCTGCGTGGGTTTCCTCCGGGTGACTGTCTGTGAGGAGTGTGGTGTGTTCTCTCTGTGTCTGCGTGGGTTTCCTCCGGGTGACTGTCTGTGAGGAGTGTGGTGTGTTCTCTCTGTGTCTGCGTGGGTTTCCTCTGGGTGACTGTCGGTGAAGAGTGTGGTGTGTTCTCTCTGTGTCTATGTGGGTTTCCTCTAGGTGACTGTCTGTGAGGAGTGTGGTGTGTTCTCCCTGTGTCTGCGTGGGTTTCCTCCGGGTGACTGTCTGTGAGGAGTGTGGTGTGTTCTCTCTGTATCTGCGTGGGTTTCCTCTAGGTGACTGTCTGTGAGGAGTGTGGTGTGTTCTCTCTGTGTCTGCGTGGGTTTCCTCCGGGTGACTGTCTGTGAGGAGTGTGGTGTGTTCTCTCTGTGTCTGCGTGGGTTTCCTCCGGGTGACTGTCTGTGAGGAGTGTGGTGTGTTCTCTCTGTATCTGCGTGGGTTTCCTCTAGGTGACTGTCTGTGAGGAGTGTGGTGTGTTCTCTCTGTGTCTGCGTGGGTTTCCTCCGGGTGACTGTCTGTGAGGAGTGTGGTGTGTTCTCTCTGTGTCTGCGTGGGTTTCCTCCGGGTGACTGTCTGTGAGGAGTGTGGTGTGTTCTCTCTGTATCTGCGTGGGTTTCCTCTAGGTGACTGTCTGTGAGGAGTGTGGTGTGTTCTCTCTGTGTCTGCGTGGGTTTCCTCCGGGTGACTGTCTGTGAGGAGTGTGGTGTGTTCTCTCTGTGTCTGCGTGGGTTTCCTCCGGGTGACTGTCTGTGAGGAGTGTGGTGTGTTCTCTCTGTTTCTGCGTGGGTTTCCTCCGGGTGACTGTCGGTGAAGAGTGTGGTGTGTTCTCTCTGTGTCTATGTGGGTTTCCTCTAGGTGACTGTCTGTGAGGAGTGTGGTGTGTTCTCCCTGTGTCTGCGTGGGTTTCCTCCGGGTGCTCCGGTTTTCTCCCACGCTCCAAAAACACACGTTGGTAGGTGGATTGGAGACTCAAAAGTGTCCTTAGGTGTGACTGGGTGAGTGAATATGTCAGTGTGTCACACTGTGAAGGACTGGCGCCCCCTCCAGTGTGTGGTCCTGCCTTGTGACCCAGACCTGGATAAGTGCTTACAGACAATGAGTTTCTAATTTTTTTTTTTTTTTGGTTTCAAATATCTTGAGTAAATCAAATGGCAAATCGAAAATATTTAATTGAACTGAATCCTGAGTTCATCGGCAGCTAACGGCACTGAAATTTGTGTCTGAATGCTATAAAATCCTATCCGCAATGTTCAAACATCAAGTGTAAAGTTGCCCTCAGGTTAAGCCGACTCTTTCAGTTTGATTTAAAGGGAAGAAGAGGAGAGCGAGACAGAAAGAAGAAAAGGAAGAGAAAGCAGGTCCAGGGAGTCAGACTGGGATTTCCGAGCCGACAGATGTCGAAGATGTGAGATGGAGGGCTGTGATTGGACGGGACGTTTGAAGGCTCTCTGAGTTGAGAGTTGTTAAATATATGCAGATGTGACAGCGAGCCTCTGGAGGACGTCCTGGGTCAGGAATCCTCGGCTGGTTACTGAACCCCAGCCATAAATAAACCAACACTTTAATGAGCCCAGGAGAAGATAATTATCCGAGCTGACACTGGAGTTAAAGGGCTCTCTGCGTTCCACATCTCAGAGAACCCGGTTCCTTCAACCTTAACTTTTAATGAAGAGATGATTCAAAACAGTGGCCAACACTTACAGCACACGGACAGGATCCTATACACTATGTTATGGTTTTATGCTCAGGAGTAGCTGCACATGAGTGCACTGCGGGGTGGAGGGGTGTAAAGACCCTCAGCACTGGACGGTCGAGCAGTGGAGCTGGGTTCTATTACAATGCTACTTTAAGGGTGTTTTCACACATGTATTTTATTTGTTCTGGTCCAAATCATTTAATAGGTTCACAATCTTGGAGCATGTTCCCCTTGGTTTGGTTTGTTTTCACTCAGGGAAAGATTCCCAGCACCAAAATGCATCACAGCAAACCACATGAGAATGTTCTTCCCACCGATTGCTCAGAGCTGACTGAGTATTTTTAATAATCTGGAGATTTTGTGTAAAGTTAAAGAGAAAAGTTGTGGTGAACTCATCAGAGGAGCATTAACAGATGTGTGTCCAGTGTGCTGGTGTGGAGACTCGTTTCCAGCACAGTTGGTTTGCACCGGAAACCGGTCTGATGTGGTTACGAAGCCTCAATGTCTGTAAATAAGTGAAAAAACAAAACAAAAACAAAGTGTCTCAGTCCAGTATGCTAGGCTTTCTCTCTCTCTCCTCATCTGGAGGTTTTTAGACAATGGCGAGACTCCAAAAGCTGAAAAGCACCAACCGGCTCCATAGGGAGGTAACACTGACTTATTTATGCTGTTTCGGATCACTTAAGGTGGGAATGTCTCCAAACTCTGGAGACGGCTAACTGCATTAGCGACAGTGCTACAAACTAAACAGCTCGAGTTACACATGCGTTTCTGTGGGAATTCAAACCCTTACAGACAATTTACACAGTTGTTTTCTCCTCAAACACACTGTTCTTCCTTAAAAGATGCAGATACAATAATATAAAATGACACAATAATAAATTATCTCAACAGCATTCAACATATTTATGTTTAAGCGACCAATAACGCACTGTAAAGTTAAGGCCGGTTTGGCTTTAAGCCGTTGTTTACACCTGAAGTGCAGGGGTGTGTCCCATTCTGCTCTCAACTTTCTCTGCTCTTGAACCCTCGACCCCTCGCACCCTTTTGCTCCTTTTCAACATCATCAAACGTCAGAAAAGTGCACACTCCAAGGATGGCCTTAGAGCTTATGTTAAGAATTGGGACGTGGAACTCTCTGTTTCCCTGCTCTGCTGCGTTCAATACGCAAACCACCCCTGACCACAGGAGCGTTCAGCAGGAGCTCAGAGCTGCAGTGTTCACCTGATACTAGGGTTGGATTGAGCTCGGATCATGTTCTCACCAGAAACTTGGTTTGGGACAGAAACCACCCACTCCACTACGTAAATGTGGCTAAAATCACACACACATACATCACATTTGCGGCCCTTATCGTACTTATTTATCAGCTCCTTATTCGCATTTTTAATTCCAGCTGAGAGGGTTGATTTGTGCTGGCTTTGTTCCAAATCACACCACCTGCCCTTTACCTTAAACACTACTGCACTGCTGATAATAATGCAGTATGTTTTATACCCAATGTAGTGTGCTAGTGTGCAGCAGAAGTAAGGTGGTGGGAATTGCAGTTTGCGAAGTGCAGACCACTCCTGATGTGAGCAGAGCAAGGAAGGGGAACTCAGAGGGATTTGGGCTGGAGTTCTGGGCGGTTTCTGCTGGTGAAGATAGAAGCCGGACCCCCCCTTGACAGGCAAAGTCAGTGATGGAAAAGGAGGAGTAGGGGTGGGAGAGGAGTGGTTTCATAGGGTGCGTAGCGGTTAAGGGGAGGAGTCTGGGCGTGGTCCTTCTCCCAAATTTCCCAAACTCCATTTTTAGTAATGATCACCACAGAAACACTGCATAAAAACCAGGACAATCTCTGTGTGAGGCTGGAGAGAGGGGTTATGTTCTACTTTCCTTTATGTGAAAACCTCTGAAGTTAACACAGGAGGATGGTCCTTTTCTTCTGGACGTGTGCAGGCTCTGCTCTTCTATCTCTGAGATTAGTCGCTGAACTTTCCCAGTGTTCCACTGCATCCAGTACACACAGCGCCCCCTGGCTATGGGAGCGTTCAGCTCAGACCTGCTGCCTCCTTCACACCTGCCCAAAAGAACCACATAGTGGGTGGAAAAGAACCAGAATCATGATACTGAATAATCACAGCTGTGTTTTTAAAAATAAAGTGACTACAGAGATAAAAGTATCTGCCCTTTAAAGAGGGGTCCGTCTACACTCTCCCTCCTCCAGCTCCATTATTATTATATTAATATATTAATACAGTGTCTCTCCTGTGCGATGTCACGTTGGGTCAAGTCAAACTGACAGTCGCCCTGACGACCTGACAGCCAGCCAATCAGACAGCAGCACCTCTGTGAGTGGTCTTCAAAGACAGAAAGACTGCTACAGAGGCAGAGACACAGTGCACCGCAATTAAAGATAAGGTCAAGGATGAGGGAAGGGCTGGGGTTTGATTAAAACTCAGATATTCTCCTCAGAAATGGGACCCTCTGGAACAGTTGCGTTCAATGCCAAGTGTCGGCTGGAGGAGTGAAAAGTGCTGAGCTGTGGAGCAGTGGGACTGTGTTCTCTGGAGAGAGGGAGCTCCAGACACTATTTTGAAGAGGAGTTGAAGAAGGAGGACTAATGTGTGTGAGTGAGAGTGACTGGATGAGTGTGTGAAACTGTCCACAGGTGTGAGTGTGTGAGTAACTGGGTGAGTGTGTGAGTGACTGGGTGAGTGTGTGAGTGACTGGGTGAGTGACTGGGTGAGTGTGTGAAACTGTCCACAGGTGTGAGTGTGTGAGTAACTGGGTGAGTGTGTGAGTGACTGGGTGAGTGTGTGAAACTGTCCACAGGTGTGTGTGTGTGAGTAACTGGGTGAGTGTGTGAGTGACTGGGTGAGTGTGTGAAACTGTCCACAGGTGTGTGTGTGTGTGTGTGTGTGAGTGACTGGGTGAGTGTGTGAAACTATCCACAGGTATGAATGTGTGAGTGACTGGGTGAGTGTGTGTAACTGTCCACAGGTGCGTGTGAGTGACTGGGTGAGTTTGTGAGAGACTGTGTGTGTGTGTGAGTGACTGGGTGAGTGTGTGATGGACTAAATGAGTGTGTGAAACTGTCCACAGGTGTGAGTGACCAGGTGAGTGTGTGAAACTATCCACAGGTATGAATGTGTAAGTGACTGGGTGAGTGTGTGAGTGACTGGGTGAGTGTGTGAAACTGTCCACAAGTGTGTGTGAGTGACTGGGTGAGTTTGTGAGTGACTGGGTGAGTGTGTGAGACTGTCCACATGTGTGAGTGTGTGAGTGACTGGGTGAGTGTGTGAAACTATCCACAGGTGTGTGTGAGTGACTGGGTGAGTTTGTGAGTGACTGGGTGAATGTGTGAAACTATCCATAGGTGTGAGTGTCAGGGTGAGTGTGTGAGACTGTCCACATGTGTGAGTGTGTGTGAGTGACAAGGTGAAACTGTCCATAGGTGTGTGGGAGAGACAGGGTGTGTGTGTGTGTGTGTGAAACCACAGGGTGTGTTCCTGCCTTGTACCCAGTGCATACCCATGAATCTGTAAGTGAAGGCAATAATATGAATGGCTGAATGACATGTTACAGTTGTGTACTGTATTTCTTTCTTTTTTAATATTTGAATATTTTCCACACTGTTCCAAACTCCTCAACACTGGAAGCATGTCAATTTTTCCAGAAAATGATGGACGTCATGGGGTTGAAATAAAAAAAAAGATCCCCCGTGTTGAGTCGTGTGGAGGGGAGGGGGGGGTAGTGGGGGGGGGGGGGGGGGGGGGCTGATGTTCCCCAGTCGGGGGGCTGTTTAACTCAGCCTAGAGACTTTTATAAAAGCTCGGTTTTTTTTGTTAGTCCTTTTCAAGATGCCCTTTTCAAGCTTTCATATTTCCTGTAATCTTCTCTCCCAGCCTTTGCTTTTTCACCGGTTTGTTTTGTTTTCGTTTGGCTTTTTTTTTTTTTTCTTAATCAAATCGATAGCTGTAATGTCTCTCTCTCTCTCTCTCTCTCTCTCTCTCTCTCTCTCAAGGGCAATGCACCTGTGTCCATAACTGCTTTCTGAAAGCAGGTGCATGGTCACTGGCCCATTCCACTAATGATTTCTCAATTTGGCTCAATTTTGCTTCGACCCACTTCCGGCTCGTCGTTCATCTCCACAGTTCTTTATCAGACGGCTGAGGTCTGATAAGCACTGCCCTCTGCTCTGGCACTGACCCTCAGACTCAAGGCCTGGGTTTGTCATGACATCACACTGTCACACGGAAAGATAAAATGGAAAATGTATGATCCTGTGTCAGACTTATTTCTCACTAGATGTGTTTCCACCTGCTGTAAGAGCCTCTAAATCATGTCTCAAGTCTCTGAATTTTAATTCCCCCTGCCCCTACCCCTCAGTGTTGACTAGTGGTGGGGGTCTCTGTTCTTGTTGAGGGGTGAGAGAGGGGTGGGGTGAAGTGTGAGGGCGACATGGCTCTTCAAACAGAGTCACACTCCACATGGAGGGTTGTGGTGCCTTGTGAAACAGCAGCAAGACGCTACGCAGCACCCAAAGACACCACAGGTGTCAGTATTTCAGCAGCTGAGGTCTCGGGAGTTAGCTGTAAATTTACAGTTCCACCTTAAATAGTGAAGCAATTACATACTAGTGTCTGAGGCTACTGCAGCATTTAAGGTGGAACTGTGGTGTGAACAGAACTCTGCAGAATGAGACTCTGAGCTGAGCTCCATGTCACAGAAGAGTGAGGAGAGGAGGGTAATCTCTGACTGTGGAACTCTTCTGAAGCAGCTCATATCCTCCTCTGATATCACTGCAGACTGGTGCAGAGCTGCTACCGAGCAGCAAACACCAAAGACCTGTGATCATTTTAAACACAGTTCATTTTATCGGAGCATCAAGACGAGAAAAAGACAGAGTTAAAACCATTCTCCTGATCACCTCACATCAAACGATCGAGACGACAGGATCACGATGGGACTCCAGCAAGACTCACGTGACTTTGGAAAAGTGTCTGTGACAGTGAAATCACCGTTTGGTGTAAGGCTGGCATCTGTGGACTTGTGTTTGAGGTATAAGCCCAAGGAAAGTCTAAAGTCTCAGAGGGGGTTTTAGCTTTGGGTCAATTTTTATGACCCGAGAGTCCAAGTTGTGTGTAGTTTCTGAGATGGGAGTCAGTTTGGACCCGTCAGCGGTGGTCAGAGTGAGGGGTTCACATGCTTCTCCGAGATGTAGAAATGCTGGGGACTGTCAGGCTTCATCAGGCGTGCCGTCAAATATAGTCCGATGTTGCTGACAATAAATGAATACAATACTTCAGAACAGTGATGTGGCCATAAATAAAACCGCAGCTGGACCTGAGTAGTTTCAGCTAAAAGCTTCGGGTGAAAGTACGAGTCCAGTTCAGCGTGTCGATGGTGGGGGTGGTTTACTTTCACTTTGTCTGAGGGACAACACACTTTACCACCTTCACAAACACAAAGCTCGTCTCACTCACGCTGAGTTAACAGTGTCTGACCGGGTGGACCACGGTCCTGTTTGGACGTGTTGGAGCTGTGGCCAAGGTCCTGGGTAAGAAACATTCAAAAATGAAATCAGAATGTTTCAGGAATTAAATCAGAGAAATTCAAGAAATGAAATAAGAATATTTTGAGAAAAATTCTGAATATTTTGACTGTATTTCTCAAAGAAAGATTTTATCAGTGTTTTCCATCTGAGTGTTTTGCGGTTTCCATCGGCGGAGCGGGACGGTGGGATCTGCATCGTGATTGGACACAGTCACATTTCATTCCCAAGGAAAATGTTTAAAAAATACCAAATTATTCTGTGCAGTTTTATTTTTAAGAAAGAATGATTTAAAAAGCTGCCACTTCCTGTGTGTGTGTTTTTTTTTAAGATTATTGTTATTATTACATTGGGGTAACTTCAAATTTTACAAATTATTTAAAGAGGTGCCGTGACCAGAAAGAAGGTTGAGAAAGACTGCTTTATTGGCTGCAGGAAGTCCATCACTGAGGCGACGTGGACAGCTCTTAGGCCTTGCCCAATAAAATCGAACAGAAGAAAACAGTGGAGATAGTTTTTTTTTTAAATCCCTTAAAAAAATAAAAGCCTGCGTCGTTCTCTCTGTGCCTCTCCAGAGCTCATTCACCCCCACACAGAGAGGAGTATGAGAATGAGTGGACAGTAGCTATAAAACAAGTCAAACCCTCCAGAAATAGTTTGAATCCTCTTATAATACCCTCACTCATGAGCTCATAATGAGAAATATTAGAGATATTAACGAGACGTTAGATGTTTTCATTTATTAAGAGGTCTTGCAGTGTTCATGACAGCGAGGATTTTTCTTCCCTCTCTCGCTCTCTCCGCTCTGTCTCAGCAGAGACCTCCAAACGATTGATGAAAAGGCCTGGCTTTTCTATTTTTTATTTTTTCCACCCTCTTTCTGCGAATGATATAAAAATCACAGAGGCTCAGTGTACACTCATCTGTCTGGGAGAAGAAGACAGGCTTGCCTTTCCCTCCACCTCCCCTTTCTTCTTCTGGGGGAACATCCATAAAACATCTGAGTGGACATGGCCGCTGCTGGATGAGTTTCGTTTTGATTTTATCCTCTCGCGTGCTGTTAGGACCCATTTAGAGACAGATATCACACAAAGACAAATATTGCCAGAGTGCAGGAGCAGAGGACAAAAGCCAGGGAAATGACAGGGTAATAGTAGACGTAGAGAGGTGCAAAAAACCTCTTTCTGAGAATGTAGCATTATTTAAAAAAAAAAATATGTATGCACAGAATGAATCCACAAACAGAGGACAAAGTGTACACAAACGTCCTCAGTCTACACTCCTATACATTACTGTAGGAGACATCGGTCCACACACATCCTCAGTCTACACTCCTATACATTACTGTAGGAGACATCGGTCCACACACATCCTCAGTCTACACTCCTATACATTACTGTAGGAGACATCGGTCCACACACATCCTCAGTCTACACTCCTATACATTACTGTAGGAGACATCGGTCCACACACATCCTTAGTCTACACTCCTATACATTACTGTAGGAGACATCGGTCCACACATGTCCTTTGTCTACATATCTATACACTACTGTAGGAGAGACCGGTCCACAAATGACCTCAACCTACACTCCTATACACTACTGTAGGAGAGATCGGTCCACACACGTCCTCAGTCTACACTCCTATACACTCCTATAGGAGAGATCGGTCCACACACGTCCTCAGTCTACACTCCTATACACTCCTATAGGAGAGATCGGTCCACACATGTCCTCAGTCTACACTCCTATACACTCCTATAGGAGAGATCGGTCCACACATGTCCTCAGTCTACACTCCTATACACTCCTATAGGAGACATCGGTCCACACATGCCCTCAGTCTTCACTCCTATAGGAGAGATCGGTCCACACATGACCTTTGTCTACATACCTATACACTACTGTAGGAGAGACAGGTCCACAAATGACCTCAACCTACACTCCTATACACTACTGTAGGAGAGATCGGTCTACACACGTCCTCAGTCTACACTCCTATACACTACTGTAGGAGACATCGGTTCACACATGTCCTTTGTCTACATACCTATACACTACTGTAGGAGAGACAGGTCCACAAATGACCTCAACCTACACTCCTATACACTACTGTAGGAGATATCGGTCACACATGCCCTCAGTCTTCACTCCTATAGGAGAGATCGGTCCACACATGACCTTTGTCTACATACCTATACACTACTGTAGGAGAGACCGGTCCACAAATGACCTCAACCTACACTCCTATACACTACTGTAGGAGAGATCGGTCTACACACGTCCTCAGTCTACACTCTTATACACTACTGTAGGAGACATCGGTCCACACATGTCCTTTGTCTACATACCTATACACTACTGTAGGAGAGACAGGTCCACAAATGACCTCAACCTACACTCCTATACACTACTGTAGGAGAGATCGGTCTACACACGTCCTCAGTCTACACTCTTATACACTACTGTAGGAGACATCGGTCCACACATGTCCTTTGTCTACATACCTATACACTACTGTAGGAGAGACAGGTCCACAAATGACCTCAACCTACACTCCTATACACTACTGTAGGGGAGATCGGTCCACACATGCCCTCAGTCTACACTCCTATAGGAGTGATCGGTCCACACATGACCTTTGTCTACATACCTATACACTACTGTAGGAGAGACCGGTCCACAAATGACCTCAACCTACACTCCTATACACTACTGTAGGAGAGATCGGTCTACACACTACCTCAGTCTACACTCCTATACACTACTGTAGGAGACATCGGTCCACACATGCCCTCAGTCTTCACTCCTATAAGAGAGATCGGTCCACACATGACCTTTGTCTACATACCTATACACTACTGTAGGAGAGACCGGTCCACAAATGACCTCAACCTACACTCCTATACACTACTGTAGGAGAGACCGGTCCACAAATGACCTCAACCTACACTCCTATACACTACTGTAGGAGAGATCGGTCTACACACGTCCTCAGTCTACACTCCTATACACTACTGTAGGAGACATCGGTCCACACATGTCCTTTGTCTACATACCTATACACTACTGTAGGAGAGACAGGTCCACAAATGACCTCAACCTACACTCCTATACACTACTGTAGGAGAGATCGGTCCACACATGCCCTCAGTCTACACTCCTATAGGAGTGATCGGTCCACACATGACCTTTGTCTACATACCTATACACTACTGTAGGAGAGACAGGTCCACAAATGACCTCAACCTACACTCCTATACACTACTGTAGGAGACATCGGTCCACACATGTCCTTTGTCTACATACCTATACACTACTGTAGGAGAGACAGGTCCACAAATGACCTCAACCTACACTCCTATACACTACTGTAGGAGAGACAGGTCCACAAATGACCTCAACCTACACTCCTATACACTACTGTAGGAGAGATCGGTCCACACATGCCCTCAGTCTACACTCCTATAGGAGTGATCGGTCCACACATGACCTTTGTCTACATACCTATACACTACTGTAGGAGAGACCGGTCCACAAATGACCTCAACCTACACTCCTATACACTACTGTAGGAGAGATCGGTCTACACACGTCCTCAGTCTACACTCCTATACACTACTGTAGGAGACATCGGTCCACACATGCCCTCAGTCTACACTCCTATAGGAGTGATCGGTCCACACATGACCTTTGTCTACATACCTATACACTACTGTAGGAGAGACCAGTCCACAAATGACCTCAACCTACACTCCTATACACTACTGTAGGAGAGATCGGTCTACACACGTCCTCAGTCTACACTCCTATACACTACTGTAGGAGACATCGGTCCACACATGACCTTTGTCTACATACCTATACACTACTGTAGGAGAGACCGGTCCACAAATGACCTCAACCTACACTCCTATACACTACTGTAGGAGAGATCGGTCTACACACATCCTCAGTCTACACTCCTACACACTACTGTAGGAGACATCGGTCCACACATGTCCTTTGTCTACATACCTATACACTACTGTAGGAGAGACAGGTCCACAAATGACCTCAACCTACACTCCTATACACTACTGTAGGAGAGATCGGTCCACACACGTCCTCAGTCTACACTCCTATACACTACTGTAGGAGACATCGGTCCACACATGCCCTCAGTCTACACTCCTATAGGAGAGATCGGTCCACACACGTCCTCAGTCTACACTCCTATACACTACTGTAGGAGACATCGGTCCACACATGCCCTCAGTCTACACTCCTATAGGAGAGATCGGTCCACACATGACCTTTGTCTACATACCTATACACTACTGTAGGAGAGACCGGTCCACAAATGACCTCAACCTACACTCCTATACACTACTGTAGGAGAGATCGGTCTACACACGTCCTCAGTCTACACTCCTATACACTACTGTAGGAGAGATCGGTCCACATATCCTCAGTCTACACTCCTATACACTACTGTTGGAGACATTGGTCAACAAACGTCCTCAACCTACGCTCCTATAGACTACTGTAGGAGAGATCGGTCTACACACGTCCTCAGTCTACACTCCTATACACTACTGTAGGAGACATCGGTCCACACATGCCCTTGGTCTACACTCCTATACACTACTGTAGGAGACATCGGTCCACAAATGACCTCAACCTACACTCCTATACGCTACTGTAGGAGAGATCGGTCCACACACGTCCTCAGTCTACACTCCTATACACTACTGTAGGAGACATCGGTCCACACATGCCCTCAGTCTACACTCCTATAGGAGTGATCGGTCCACACATGACCTTTGTCTACATACCTATACACTACTGTAGGAGAGACCGGTCCACAAATGACCTCAACCTACACTCCTATACACTACTGTAGGAGAGATCGGTCTACACACGTCCTCAGTCTACACTCCTATACACTACTGTAGGAGACATCGGTCCACACATGCCCTCAGTCTTCACTCCTATAGGAGAGATCCTTCCACACATGACCTTTGTCTACATAACTATACACTACTGTAGGAGAGACCGGTCCACAAATGACCTCAACCTACACTCCTATACACTACTGTAGGAGAGATCGGTCTACACACGTCCTCAGTCTACACTCCTATACACTACTGTAGGAGACATCGGTCCACACATGACCTTTGTCTACATACCTATACACTACTGTAGGAGAGACCGGTCCACAAATGACCTTTGTCTACATACCTATACACTACTGTAGGAGAGACCGGTCCACAAATGACCTCAACCTACGCTTCTATACACTACTGTAGGAGAGATCGGTCTACACACATCCTCAGTCTACACTCCTACACACTACTGTAGGAGACATCGGTCCACACATGTCCTTTGTCTACATACCTATACACTACTGTAGGAGAGACAGGTCCACAAATGACCTCAACCTACACTCCTATACACTACTGTAGGAGAGATCGGTCCACACACGTCCTCAGTCTACACTCCTATACACTACTGTAGGAGACATCGGTCCACACATGCCCTCAGTCTACACTCCTATAGGAGAGATCGGTCCACACATGACCTTTGTCTACATACCTATACACTACTGTAGGAGAGACCGGTCCACAAATGACCTCAACCTACACTCCTATACACTACTGTAGGAGAGATCGGTCTACACACGTCCTCAGTCTACACTCCTATACACTACTGTAGGAGAGATCGGTCCACATATCCTCAGTCTACACTCCTATACACTACTGTTGGAGACATTGGTCAACAAACGTCCTCAACCTACACTCCTATAGACTACTGTAGGAGAGATCGGTCTACACACGTCCTCAGTCTACACTCCTATACACTACTGTAGGAGACATCGGTCCACACATGCCCTTGGTCTACACTCCTATACACTACTGTAGGAGACATCGGTCCACAAATGACCTCAACCTACACTCCTATACGCTACTGTAGGAGACATCGGTCCACACACATCCTCGGTCTACACTCTATTACACTACTGTAGAGGACATCGTCCACACATGCCCTTGGTCTACACTCCTATACACTACTGTAGGAGACATCGGTCCACAAATGACCTCAACCTACACTTCTATACACTACTGTAGGAGAGACCGGTCCACACACGTCCTCAGTCTACACTCCTATACACTACTGTAGGAGACATCGGTCCACACACATCCTCAGTCTACACTCCTATATCCTACTGTAAGAGACATCGGTCCACATGCCCTCAGTCTACACGCCACACATGTCCTTGGTCTATACTCCATTACACTACTGTAGGAGAGATCGGTCCACAGACGTCCTCAACCTACACTCCTATACACTACTGTAGGAGACATCGGTCCACACACATCCTCGGTCTATACTCCATTACACCACTGTAGGAGAGATCGATCCACAAACGTCCTCAACCTACACTTCTATACACTATTGTAGGAGACATCGGTCCACACACATCCTCGGTCTATACTCCATTACACTACTGTAGGAGAGATCGGTCCACACATGTCCTAAGTCTACACTCCTATACACTACTGTAGGCGACATCGGTCCACACATGCCCTCAGTCTACACTCCTATAGGAGAGATCGGTCCACACATGTCCTAAGTCTACACTCCTATACACTACTGTAGGCGACATCGGTCCACACATGCCCTCAGTCTACACTCCTATGGGAGAGATCGGTCCACACATGTCATTTGTCTACATACCTATACACTACTCTAGGAGGGATCGGTCCACACATGTTTTCAATCTACACTCCTATACACTACGGTAGGATAGATCAATCCACACACGTCCTCAGTCTACACACCTATACACTACGGTAGGAGACATCAGTCTGTACACATCCTCAATCCACATTCCTGCTGCAATCGCAAACATCTTCCTCTACACCACGTAGTACACACTGTAGAGGTGTAGTCGAATTACATTTATAAACATGTAATGTGCACTATGTAGGAAGTAGGATGTTGTTTGGGGCAGGTGTGTGCCAGGACACTCCTGTTCCTCTCTCTGGGACGGAATAGTGAAGTGCAGCTCGTTCTGGACCATGGTGGCTGATATTGGAGCATGGGAACTCTTCTATAACTCAGTTGCTTTGTTGTACAAAGTGGGGTTAATAATAAAAAAAAAAAGACCTGATCAAAAATTTGATCAAAATTAAACAGAAAGGGCGTTTTCATCATCACCGCCCTCCACCCATTATATAAGCCCCTGTTACTCAGCCCTTCCCAGAATGCTCTGAATGGTTGTGTGTGAGGGGGCCGTTCTGATTCACTCTTAATCCTAATGTCATGTATTTTTATATATATATATATATATATATATATATATATATATATATATTTTTTTTTTTTTTAATAATAACATGACTAACGTGTTGGAGCTGCTCTTGCTTCATAAACGGAGAATAAAGTGAGTCTCTAACTCAGTCAGCTGCTGATAATGAAGCCACCTTTCATTTCATTTTAATTTTGGGATTTAATAAATTATATATAATAATAAATTACTTTATTAAAGTAATTAAGCCACAAATTTAGATTTTTTTTTTTAAATAAACCTGGAAAAGCTCTGTATTAAAACACAAAAGACTTGTTCAAACTTGCACAATGACATCTCATAGTCACAGACACACAGCCTCGAGTTCTTGAGTGGGATTCTCCCTGCGTCTGTGTGGGTTTCCTCTAGGTGACTGTCTGTGAGGAGTGTGGTGTGTTCTCTCTGTGTCTGTGTGGGTTTCCTCCAGGTGACTGTCTGTGAGGAGTGTGGTGTGTTCTCTCTGTGGCTGCGTGGGTTTCCTCAGGGTGACTGTCTGTGAGGAATGTGGTGTGTTCTCTCTGTGTCTGCGTGGGTTTCCTCCAGGTGACTGTCTGTGAGGAGTGTGGTGTGTTCTCCCTGTGTCTGCGTGGGTTTCCTCCAGGTGACTGTCTGTGAGGAATGTGGTGTGTTCTCCCTGTGTCTGCGTGGGTTTCCTCCGGGTGACTGTCTGTGAGGAGTGTGGTGTGTTCTCCCTGTGTCTGCGTGGGTTTCCTCCGGGTGACTGTCTGTGAGGAGTGTGGTGTGTTCTCCCTGTGTATGCGTGGGTTTCCTCCGGGTGACTGTCTGTGAGGAGTGCGGTGTGTTCTCCCTGTGTCTGCGTGGGTTTCCTCCGGGTGACTGTCTGTGAGGAGTGTGGTGTGTTCTCCCTGTGTCTGCGTGGGTTTCCTCCGGGTGACTGTCTGTGAGGAGTGTGGTGTATTCTCCCTGTGTCTGTGTGGGTTTCCTCCGGGTGCTCTGGTTTTCTCCCATGCTCCAAAAACACACATTGGTAGGTGGATTGGAGACTCAAAAATATCCGTAAGTGTGAGTGTGTTAGTGAATTTGTGAGTGTGTGTCGCTCTGTGAAGGTCTGGCACCCCCTCCAGGGTGTGTTCCTGCCTTGTGCCCAATGATTTCGGGTAGGCTCCGGAACCACCACCACCCTGAACTGGATAAGGGTTACAGACAATGAATGAATGAATGAATGAATGAATGAATGAATGAATGAGAGAGGGGGAAAATAATGCAGAAATCTCAATTAATCTGAGGGATGTGTGGGGGGCATTCAGTGTATATTCATTGTACTTTGTGTGTGTGTGTGTGTGTGTGTGAAGAGGAACGAGAGTGGAAAAAAAGAGGGCGAGCAACTTGTTGCCATGGAGAATGCTGATATAGCCAGAGGAGAGAAAGAGAGAGTATTGAGTGTATTGAGGACACTATGCTGAGTTCAGAGTGAACGTCAGCAGGTTTTTCAACATAAAGCCCCTTTATTTCATCCAGTGTTGTTTCTCTCACTGAAATGTGTATGCAATCATTTTCTACCCGTCTTTAACCTTGTACTAATATCTCCCATTTCACCCTTTAGCCCCTAACACTTGACCGTCCCCCTCCATTTTGGCGGCAGGGCTTTACACCACATCAAATGGAAGGTTGCGGCACCTTGTGAACCACATAAAGCCACGTACATCATATTTTTCATCGTTAAACTCTATGATAATATTTTGCCGATGTCTAGAATTTCCAGTTCCACCTTAAATGCTGAAGCAATTTCATTCTAGTGCCTGTGGCTACTACAGCATTTAAGGTGGAACTGGAAGTTTCAGACAAAAAAAGCAGCCAAATAAGCAGCTGAATTCAGCTTCACATCACAAAGACTGAGGAGTGGGTGATAATGTACTTTAGATTGTGGGACTATGTTAACATCCAGAGGCTCTGAAGTGCTGCCCTTGTTTATTTGTGTTCTGATGACATATCAGGGTCATGAAGTGTCGTAGGTGGAGATTTTAAGGGGCAAGAGGGTAGTGGAGAAAATTCATCTTTCAGCACCTGTTCCTTTAAATGATAACGAGCCGCTCGCTGTTCACCCCGACCCCGAGCGCACAGCAGTGAGGAGCGAGGAGCAGAAGCTCTGGTTTTTAGCCGTTTTCACTCTGTTCTCTTTCTTCTCCGTTTTTACTCAGTGCTCTTATTTCTCCGCGCTCGTTGTGTCTGTTTTGCTGAGTTTAACCTCGTCTTTGTGCCCTCACATAAACACGGGTCCAGCGCTGTGATTGGACAGACTCAGACCAGGGGGCGGGCACAAGTGTCTCACATCAATGAGTCTCCTGTGCATCAGCGAGACACTTCTGAGAAATAGAAGACATCTTCTGGGTTTGGGTAAACCAGCTCCCTCTGTGCTCTCTCTCCCTCCTCTCTCTGTCACTTTCTTCTTTTCTCTCCATTATTTCTTTCATGTTCTGTCTCTCTCTTTCCACTCTGTCTCTCCATTATTTCTTTCTTTGTCTCTCCTTGTTCTTTGTCAATCTCTCTCCCTCTCTGCTCCCACCATTTTGTTTTTCTCTCTCCTCCCTCTGTGTTCCCCCATGTCCCCATCATGTCCCTGTCTTTAACTTTCCCCATCTCTCCATTATCTCTCTTCTTTCAGTCTCTCTCGTTCTCTGCTCCCACCTGTTTGTATATCTCTCCTCGCTCTCTCTGTTTGTCACCTGATCTCTCCATTATCTCTTTCTTCTCTCTCTCTCTCTCTCGATCGATGGGATAATATGCCCATTTCATGCACAGCCACATGTCCCCCTCGTGTCACCATGTCCTCACCTCCCCCCCAAGGCCACGGATCAGTTTAACAGGCAAATGTATCTGGACAGTGGGACGGCTGACCGCCAGCTTTCATCTGGAATCAATATTTACATCACGGAGCGAGACCGGAGCCTTGGGATTTAAAGAAAAACTCCCACGAAAAATCTCATTTCCACATTTTCTCCCTCATCTCAAACACGGCTCCACGGCTCGGACGCACCGAGTGCCTGTGGTTTCTCAGCGGAGACACTGGGTTAATATTACAGATTATGGAGATCAGAGTGTCGGAGTAAATTTACAGAGTCTGCCTCACACTGAGTGGAGAGATGAAGCCGTGAGGTCATGACTGGGCTGCACTGGAGGGGGTGAGATGGAGCCTTCCACCCCCCACACCTTCCAACCCCCTCCTCTCCCTCCAGACCCGGAGCAGCTCCTGAAACTGGAAAGGTGGGAGCTCCAGGTAAAGGGACAATCCAGTGAAGCCTGAAGGATCAAAAGTGATTGGAGAATAACAGATGTTTTAGCAGGTTGGACCAGGTGACCTCAGGTTTGCTCTGGAAACCGCTCTAACGTGTTTACGAAGCCCCAGTGTCTGTAAATGGGTAAAAAAGCAAAGTGTCTGGGTCCGGTGCTAGGCTTTCTCTCTCTCTGCTCACGGCAGAGAAACGCCATCTGAAGGTTTTTAGACAACGGAGAGACTCCAAACGCTGAAAAGCACCAACTGAGATGAGGATGTTGCTCTATTCCTGCTCCATAGGGGGGTAACACTGACTTACTTCTGCTGTTACAGTTACATTACTTAAGGTGGAACTGACTCTAAATTCAGGAGAGCGCTAACTGCATGAAAGTAAACACAGAGGGAAAGTGCTACAAAACTAAACAGCTCGAGTTACACATGAGTTTCTGTGGTGATTCAAACAGTGAATAAACACTTACAGACAATTTACACACACAACACACACTAACACCGTCAAAAAACATTTGTTATTCTCCTCAAACACACCGTTCCACCTTAAAACACATGGAGCTCAGAACTGCCTTTAAAGGGGATATTTATGACTGTGGGGAACTGCTGTTCTCTCAGGTTTGTTTACAGAGAGATAAGAGAGACAGATTTATCACATTTATTTTTTAAAACAGATTTTTATTGTTACACATCAGCATTTAACAATTAAACTTTCCTTGCTTTTTAACCAGTGTTTTTTTGTGATGTTGTTTAAAGCTTTGACTATACACATGCCATTCAGTAGTTGTCAATAAAGAAAAGCTTGAACTTGAGAGAGAGAGAGAGAGAGAGAGAGAGAGGAGGAAGTAGAGAAAGGGTGGGATACAAAAAGAAGGGAAGAAAGAATAGGGAACAGAGACAAAACTGGAGTGTGAACAAAAAGAGTGCAGAGGAAGTAAACGTCAGAGAGAGAGGACAGACAGGTGTTCCTCAGTTTCTCTCCCTCTATCTATCCTTTCTTTGTACATTCTCCCTGTCTCTCTCTCTCTCTCTCTCTCTCTCTCTCTCTCTCTGTCTCTCTGAGTTACGATCTAATGGGGACCACCCTAATCTCTGAGAGACACCTGGATGCCGTTTGACCTCCGTTTCTCTAATGTCTCGTCTGGACGGACTTTAATCAGAAGCTTTTGTCTCGTCTCTTTGGCATCAAGACACAGACCACCTTAAAAGAGATGAAACAGCACAGGACACCTTAAACACTCAGGTGGAGGTGAGCGGGCCTGGTCCCGACGGCTCAACGTCTGCAGACATCTGCTCATCTAACAATTCTTCTAAATCTCTCCAGACTCCTCCCTCTCATCTCTCTTTGTAAAATCTCTCTCTCTCTCTCTGCTTCCACCTCTCCCTCTCTGCTTCCACCCCCCCTCTCTCTCTCTCTCTCTGCTTCCACCTCTCCCTCTCTCTCTCTGCTTCCACCTCTCCCTCTCTCTCTCTGCTTCCACCCCCCTCTCTCTCTCTCTCTCTCTCTCTCTCTCTCTGCTTCCACCTCTCTCTCTCTCTCTCTCACTCTCTCTCTCTCTGCTTCCACCTCTCTCTCTGCTTCCACCCCTCTCTCTCTCTCTCTCTCTCTCTCTCTCTCTCTCTGCTTCCACCTCTCTCTCTCTCTCTCACTCTCTCTCTCTCTGCTTCCACCTCTCTCTCTGCTTCCACCCCTCTCTCTCTCTCTCTCCCTCTCTCTCTCTCTGCTTCCACCCCCCTCTCTCTCTCTCTCTCTCATTGTTGTAGTTTTTTGTGTTTGTGAACTCCAGCATTGATTTCGGTATTGAATTTGTTGCGTTTATTTTTTATATATTTTCTTTATTTGATGTTTTCCTCCGGAGGCAACTGTCAGCTTCTGGCAACTTTCCTGCTGTTTTACATATTGCAGGATTTTAGGAAAAATATAAAAATACAGATTTTATCATTAAAAAAAAACATAACAGCCCTGATCATCACACACTACAGACTGTGGTTCAGCTGTGGCTCTGCATACTTTATTACCCCCCCTCTCCCCCTGTTCCTCAGCGCTCAGGACCCCCACAGAGCAGGTGTGATGTGGTGGTGGATCATTCTCAGTGCTGCAGTGACACTGACGTGGTGGTGGTGTGTTAGTGTGTGTTGTGCTGGTGTAGAGTGGATCAGACACAGCAGTGCTGCTGGAGTTTTTAAACCCCTCAGTGTCACTGCACAAAAGAGAAAGAGAGCCACTGATGTGATGATTTTAAACCCAAGTGAAACACACTAGTAAATAAAACAACAACAAGAACAATAATTATAATTTAAACATAATATTTTAAAAGACAAAACAATTAAACTATACTTTGTACAATATATTAATAATCCATTCATCTATTATTATTACTATTGTTATCATCATCATCTGTGTCTCAAAAGAAATCTTGAGAAATAAAAACCCATCAGATGTCTCTAAGTTAAAATGGGAACTGTGTGGTTTTAAGACAGTGGTGCGTTTAACACGAGAGACGTGAGAGGAAAGATCCTTCACTGTGACTAATTGAATAATCTCTGCTACATGAAAAGTGAAATATATAAAGAAATAAAGCCTCAAATCCTCTGTTCCCTGCGGGACGCTTCACGCTCCTTCAGCCCCCCTCTAAAACGTTAGTGCACAAGCTAAAAATATCCTCACAGTGGGCTATGCTACGCTAATTATTAACTCTCAGGTAAAACAGGAGCCAGAGTCGACCCCCTGGAGCATTAATGGAGTCAAAAAGAGATGAGAGAAAGGAAAATACAGTCTGAAAGAATGTCAGAAATTAAAACTTTTACAATCGTTTAATAATTCACAGCATGTTTCCATTTCAGGTTTCAGACTTAGTGCTTTCATTCAACAACAAAACTTTTACACAGGTCACTTACCCCTTTATATTTCTCTAGTTCCATATTAATATCTATGAAATTCCACACACACACACACACACGTGTTAACAAGGCTTAACACAACCACACACACACGCACAAACAAGGCTAAACACCACCACACACACACATGCTAACAAGGCTAAATACTACCACACACATACAATAAAAAGCCTAAACAAGACCACATACACACACATGCTAACAAGTCTAAACACTGCTACACACACACAATAACAAGCCTAAACAACACCACCACACACCCATGCTAACATGGCTAAACACTGCTACACACACACACACACAATAACAAGCCTAAACAAGACCACATACACACACATGCTAACAAGGCTAAACACTGCTACACACACACAATAACAAGCCTAAACAACACCACATACACACACAGGCTAACAAGGCTAAACACTACCACACACACCCAATAACAAGCCTAAACAACACCACATACACACACACACACATGCTAACAAGGCTAAACACTACCACACACACACAATAACAAGCCTAAACAAGACCACATACACACACATGCTAACAAGGCTAAACACTGCTACACACACACACACACACACACAATAACAAGCCTAAACAAGACCACATACACACATATGCTAACAAGGCTAAACACTGCTACACACACACAATAACAAGCCTAAACAAGACCACATACACACACATGCTAACAAGGCTAAACACTACCACACACACCCAATAACAAGCCTAAACAACACCACATACACACACATGCTAACAAGGCTAAACACTACCACACACACCCAATAACAAGCCTAAACAACACCACATACACACACATGCTAACAAGGCTAAACACTACCATGCACACACAATAACAAGCCTAAACAACACCACATACACACACATGCTAACAAGGCTAAACACTACCACACACACACAATAACAAGCCTAAACAACACCACATACACACACATGCTAACAAGGCTAAACACTACCATGCACACACAATAACAAGCCTAAACAATACTACCACAAACACGCGATAACAAGACTTAACACCACACACACACATGCTAACAAGGCTTAACAACACCGCACACACGCTAACAAGGCTAAACACTACCACACACAAACATACTTACTGTTTTATTATGCATTCACATATTCAAACGTAACTGTTCAGATTCTTGCTTATGTGTTATGCTTGTAACAGGAGGTTTCCACTAGGGGGCACTGTACGTGTAGTGTTGATTTTCTGAGGACGTGCACAACTCATGCACCAAACGAACACAGGATAAGTGAAGCAGCCATCATTCGTACGCTAACGTTAACAGCAAGTATATTGCTAGCCTAATAAGGCTAAATAGCACTACACACATGCTAATGAGACTTAACAGCTCCACATACACAACCACTAGCAAGAATAAACACCCCCCCCCCCACACACACACACACACACACTAACAAGGCTAAACACCAGCATGCACATTAACAAGAATACCACCACACACACACGAACAAGACTACTACACACCCGCTACCTAAACACCACAGCGCACACACAAACAGGCTAAACCCTTGATTTTCACTGTTCTTTAAGTACGTAACTTAAACTGCAGTTTGTGCAGTCAGAGGAGTGTTGAAACTGCTGTATTCTTTTTTTAAGTGTACTCTTCCCTATAGAGCTTTCTCTTTTTCTCTTCCATGTGATCTGTCACTTTTCTTTTTTAACAGGGAGCTTTCAGAGCTTCAGTGTCTCATCACTGAAGTAAAATCTCTCATCTCAAAAGGAACATGGAAATGTAGGACATCAATAATAAAGACTAGAGCCTGTGTTTTGGCTTCTCCATCACTGAGAGCGAACAACGCCTCAGTGGAGCCTTATCACCCAACGAGAGCTTCAGAAAGCCTCATGGAGCAGATGATCCCAGCACAACCGCTCACGTTTTCTCAGGAAATTGCACTGCGGAGAAAGAGAGGAGAGATAACAACAGACTCGGGGGGGTAGAGGGGGGGCACGTCTGATGCCGACACACACCGTTGGCTCCTGTGGCTCCTGTACGCCACGAGACGGAGGGGTCATGAGACGAGGAATTAAAAGAAAATTAAAATCTCGCGGTGGATCAGAAGCGGCGTGTTTCGAGGACGATTACGAGCTGTCGTTAACCGAGCCGGCCGTGACGGAGAGGAGTAAAAAAAATCTGGAAAAACACAGAGAGGCTTCTTTTATTTCGCCTTTTCATCAGGCGGCAAAAGCAAATGGTCCGACAGCTGCCACCTGGCTGCTTCGTCCACATAAAAACTGTTCGCAGACGCCGTTAAACGACGATTAAGAAGACAGGAGAGACAGAATGTAATTTACCCTGAATGCTTGAGTAAGGCATGATATTTTCTCAAGTTTCAGATGATCCTAGAGTAAAAACAATTTCAAACACTGGCTAATCACTACAGAGAACATGGAACCCTCTGCCAGTCTGCAGTGATATCAGAGGAGGAGCTGGACTTTAGTTAAATTAAGGGCATCATTCTCCTTCAGAAGACTTCCACAATCTGAGATTATCCCCCTCTCCTCACTCTTCTGTGATATGGAGCTCAAATCTTTATGTTCCACCTTAAATATTGCAGATGCCAGAATGTAACTGCTTCACTATTTAAGGTGGACCTGGAAATTTACAGCTGACTGCAGAGACATCAGCTGCTCGTGGATGTTTTCTGCTTGTTCTGAAGTAAAGGGCCATCATCCACTGAAACTACATTAAACAAAGATAATATACTGGGGATCAGAGTTTAAAGGAGGAAATACTGATCTTCAACCTCTGACACTTCCTCCTCTGCTCACTGTCAAACTTGCTTCTCTCCTCGTGATCAAAAATGATCAATTACGAGGTCCAGAGCTTCCGCTGCTGTGCATCTCTAGGCCATTGTGCTGTCACAGACTGAACTGTGCGGAGTGGGGTGTGTTCTCCCTGTGTCCGCGTGGGTTTCCTCCAGGTGACTGTCTGTGAGGAGTGTGGTGTGTTCTCCCTGTGTCCGCGTGGGTTTCCTCCGGGTGACTGTCTGTGAGGAGTGTGGTGTGTTCTCCCTGTGTCTGTGTGGGTTTCCTCCGGGTGACTGTCTGTGAGGAGTGTGGTGTGTTCTCTCTGTGTCTGTGTGGGTTTTACTCCGGGTGCTCTGGTTTCCTCCCACGCTCCATAAACACACATTGGTTAGGTGGATTGGCCACTCAAAAGTGTCCGTAGATGTGAGTGTGTGTTGCCCTGTTAAGGACTGGCGCCCCCTCCAGGGTGTGTTCCCACCTTGTGCCCAGTGATTTCGGGGCTCTGGACCCAAAGCCGACCTGAACTGGATAAGGGTTATAGACAATGAATGAATGAATGTCAACTGTCAATGGCTTCATGAATTGTAACAATTTTAATTCTGCCGCACCTACTGGGCTCAGGAGCCTGCTCTGCCCCAATCAGCCGCCAATGTTCCGAAGCAGCCGACTGATCCGATTTTCTCCATCCCTGAGCTCTCCATCCCTGAGCTGGCAATCTGCCTCTTCCGCCACCCTGGCCCAGCTTTCGTCTGTTATCTCCTTGATGGCCTCATCTTTGTTTTTTCCCGTCTTGGTGGCGTTGCACAGCGTCTCTGCTCCCAACCTTCCCTCTGCAGAATCCGAACCCGAGGTAGTTTCCTCTCTCCTGGCCAAAGAAGTCTTTGAGGGTTTCATGATTGGACCTTTTTCCTCTGCCCTTTTCTCTACGTTCCGCATGAATCCCCTCGGCATCGTCACTAGAAAATATTCACAAAAGAAGCGGATCATTGATGATCTGTCGGCCCTGTGCAGTTTTCCCTCCGTTATGCTCTGATCGATGACACCAATTCTTTGATTAGTTACTCGGGAGTGGCACTCGACTGGCCAAAGCAGGTGTAGTCTCCTCCTTTAAAATCATCCCCCTCCATCCCAACTTTTGGAACCTTTTTGGTGTTTGGTGGCGCGGCCAGTTTTACTTCGCCATTCGTCTGACCTTCGGTTACAGGAGCAGCACCAAAGTTTTTGACTTTCATGTACCTTCCTTCACGTCCATCATGTCAAGTACGTGGTCCACCTCCTGGATTACTTTCTTGTCCTTGGCTTGCCCTCCTCCCCTCTTGCCCACTGCCTCTCTTCTCTCTCATCCGCTTTCCAGTGTCTGGGCAGCTTCGCCCCTGCACAACAAGTTGGACTGCATTCCCGAATTCCTCTCAGAGTTTCTCGATCTCCCCAACTTTACCAAAGTCAGCTCCTCTCCCTTTTGGAACACCTCAATTTCGCCACGCACATCATCCCCTTAGGGTCATTCCATCATCTTTCACCTACGCTGTTCCTCGCTTCCTCTGCCTCATCTTTCTTTCAGTACATTCCCCCAGACCATGCCTGCACTTTGGAATTAAGTCTCTGGTTGTTTCTCCTTCGCAAATGGAATGGCATCTCTTTCTTTTATGACGACATACTTGCCAACTCAGAGGATGTTTCTCTATTTGTTGATGCAGACCCTTCCATGAGTTTTGGAGACTTTTACAATGGCCACTGGTTTGCATTCTCATGGCCCAGCGAACTCTATTACACTTTGCGCAAAATCTATCCTGCTGTTGTCACCATGGTTCTTTGGGGAGACGAATGGACTGGTCTCGTCATCCTTCTCCGTTCTGATTCTAATGAAACCATTGTTAATGTAAATAATAAAGGACGCTCCAGCTCACTCAGCCTAATGCCATCCCTCCGCCTTCTCACGAGGCACTCAGTCATACGCCAGTTTTTATTAAAAGCAGTTCACGTTTCTGGACACACTAACCCCATTGCTGACTCTCTGTCTCGTTTCCAATTTCAGAATTTCAAACTCTTGGCTCCACTGTCAGACCCACATCCTAATCCAGTTCCACCATTTTCTGACCTCCATCTGACCCTCCGATCTCAGGATTTAATCCTAAAATCCTTGTCGCCAAACACCTTATCCATCTACTGGACAGGATGGCAATGCTTTCGCCATTTGCATCACATCCCTTCCATCCCGTTCACTTCTTCTAATCTCCACTCCTTCACAGCATTCATTTTTCACTAGCTCTCAATATTCTACCCATTCCATAAGTCTATCCAGCAGCTAGCAGCTTCTTTTTAAAATTGATTTATGGTTCTCCTCATCCCTTTATTAATCCACATCAGGTCTTATTGCTTCTTGAAGTAATAACTACGAAGGACTAAGCCTTGTGTTCTGGAGGAAGCTGAAGGGGCCTGAGATCCTGAAATCAGTCTAGTGTACAGCCCACTGTGAGATGATGAGACACTGCAGCCATCCTCAAAGACAGACCTTTATGGATGTGGTTCCTTTAAAAAACCGCAAGCAACTCTCATGGAAAGAATGGAAGCTGGAATAACGTGAACAAAGTCTGTTTTGACCACACTTGAAGTGACTATTTATGCAGTGCTGTATGTGCATATTCATTATATTCCTACCATACTGAAGATCATGAATTATTTTTCATATTTCATCTCACAAAGATAAGGTGGTGAGTTTGAAGAGTGCATATTTAAGCCCATGAGGTCATTTCCCAGAGACCCTTTATGTAAATAACCCACCTGTCACGGTTTCCTCGTATCTCCTTCACACCCAAGCTCATGAATATTAGAGCAGCCAACACAGCTTAACCATTAAATGCAGAAGTGGCAGAAGTAGGTTGTCTTTGACAAATCCAGGTCACCGGCTGGGGTTCCGGGCGCTCGTCTCGATTTAATAAATCCGTTCTGACCCGAGGTGTCACTCACACATCTCTGCCTGGTGGTGGTGTGTATTAGTCGTCCAATGAGAAGATAATGAGGAGCCGTCACCTTCCCTTCACCCGACATTACGTCTTCCAGCGTCTGTAACAAGTCCGTTTTAATAACAATCTCACCTCCACCTCTTCGTCTCCTCCTCTGATCCATGTGGAGCGTATAGAAATGAGTCGGATGCTCATTTCCAAAGGAAAGCCCAGCAACACACCATTTACAAAAAGTGTGTCAGGGCTTCTTTATGCACCAGTGATATGACTAGTGGTGTAGACTATGGCAGTAGCTTGAAAGATACTGTAAGATGGGAAAAAAATCTTAAAAACCGATGGTTCTCCATGGGTTCTTTAATACAGAAAATGGTTCTGTATAGAGCCCTGAACAATGGTTATTTGTTTAATGAAGAATGTGCCACCTTTTAGAAAAGGGTTTCATATGGCACCAAAACATTTTTTTTTTTGTAACAAACATGACATTGTAATAAAAGAAGAACCCTTTTTAGAGCCATATAGAACCATACTATAAAATGTTCTGTATAGAACCATCTGTAGCAGTGTTTCCATCAGTCCGAAGAATACCTTAATGATGCAAAAAGGTTCTTCAAGTGTTCAGGGTTCTATTCAGAAACACTTTCTTTACTAAAGAACCCTTAAAGAACCATCATGTTTAAGTGTGGTTATGTATAAGTTGTAAAGTCGACCTGAAACCAGAACATTTTCACCAAAAGTGCAGTGTTCATTAGAGTTTACACATGAGGTTGTTTCAAATGAAACACAAAAAATAGAAAAGAAAAACTACAAAAAGAAAAAGAAACATTTAAAAACAGAATCTACACTGGGTACTACTTGACTCAACCTAGTTGTTTAAAGTTCAGTCTCTCACAGTCTCTGACATAACAGCAGCCAGGAAAAGTATGTCTACAGCTGTGAGGCCCTGTAGATATTTTACCCAGTGTCTGGTTTCAGTCTGAAACAAGACTGTTTCAGTCTTGTATTTCTTGTTGATTTTCCCCTCATTGTGCTCTCTGTGAATCTCTACATGCTTTGTGTTTATATTCCTCACAGGCTTCTCCCTCTATTCCTCATGTGATTGCCCAGGCCACGCCCCTCCCTCATGTGACTGCTATAACCATGCACTCTTCCTTATGCCTTGTCTGAGTGTGAAAGCCCATTCCTTTATTAGCCATTCACGGTTTATTTGGTGTTTCTCTGTCTCCATTTCACACTGGTTCTGATTTCCTTGTTTGTATCTTGCAGTTCTTCATTATCCCCTCATTAGTTTCTGTCTTAGTCTTGTTCCCGTGTGGGTTCTGTTTCTCTCTCTCTTTTCCAGAGTTCCTATCACTCTTCTGTCTAGTTTTGTTTGTTCTAGTCTAGTTCCCCTTGTCTCAGTGACTCTCTATTTGCATTTTTCTCATTCACCTTTGAATTTTGTTGTTTTACCATCTTTGTTTTGTTTCTCTAGCTCTTTAGTCTTTTCTCTCGCTCTGTTTATGTCATCAGTACAGTTCTTCTGCCTTAGCTTTGGTTCTGTCCAAGCTTTTTTAGTTTTCTTAGTTTCCCTGTTTGTGCTTTGTCACGTGTTCTTAATTCTGTTTAATAAACAGAAACTCTGCTTCCCTTTGACCCCCAAACTCATGTGTGACACCCAGACAACACAAGATACGTTAGATAAGTCAGCAAAGATAATGCCTTTGTGAATTCAAAGCATTTGTGAATTCAAAGCTGAGGACATTCCTTCTTAGCTTCAGTGTATCTGTGGACCAATGAGCAGCTGCTGGCTGTGAGCAGTGTCCTGGTCCCTGGGGGAAGGGGGACACTGAAGGGATGCCACTTTTTCAGAAAATGCTGTGTAATACTTCATTGTTTTTACTTAAAATGTATAACTTGTCTTACAAGACCCTAGTGAATCAAAAAATGTGCAAAGAAATGGCTACTTTGTTATTAACAACAGCCGATAAGTGCTGCTTGTTTTTGGTCTTTTTTTCCCTGTCTTAAGGTTCTCAGTTGGAACTTAAATAATGGAAACAAAAGTCTGAACATGAATTAATGCCTTTCCCCAAGTGTCTACATCAGTTTAAGCCTTCAATGATTATTCTATTTGTACAACAAAGATATCTAGGGCTAAGGTAGAGTAGTATAAACCGCTCTAAAATGAGCAAAAAATTCATGTTAAGCTACCCTCCCCCTCCCCTAAATAAAAAAACAATATACCAAAGACACTTCCTTTGTAAAGATTTGAAAAGAACAAATTAAATATAGAAATCTGATACTTACCTGTGTCCTTTTAGGAGCGGCAGCGCGCGGGTCACCCAGCTTTTATAGTCCTAAGTGGACTAGGGTAAATAGCTGGTGCAGGGGGATCCTGTGAACCTGTAAACGGGAACAACATGGTTAATACCTTTTGTTATTTAACTGAATGAATATATTTACCTACAACATCTAGGATCGTAGGCATGCATCAAGATCTAACCGGTTATCTTGGAACATAAATGTGTTTGTATTTTAATGTTCTTAGGAGTACACCCCTAGTCCTATATACTCATGTTGGTCTAGTCCAGGGCGGGGCTAATGGGATATATAAGGGGGTGGGAAACTGAAAAGTAGGTAAGGAAGGAAGGACTTAGTTTGTTCGGTCTCTACATGACTGGAGCTTCGTTACTTGAGTAAATGATCAAATTATGAAGTGAAACTGGTGGTAGACAGACCCACCACAATTAGCTTTCCTTCTGAAAGGCTGTTATTAGTGTATATATTTTGTAAATATAAATTATCTATTTTTGTTACTGTGGTGTTTCTGTCCTCACAATAAATCATCCACTGGGAGAAACGCTATTCCTGACTCTGAGGTAGTTCTGTACCTCTTTCAATCACTAGACGCTCCCCAAAAAGGTACCTCCAGAACACCCGATCCACAGTACCACATATATATAAATTAAAAAGGAAGCTAGATGGTCTACCATTCCGTAAAGAATCCAACCAGAGAGACAGGCACTAATTTGAGTCAGGTCTTTGACCTGTCTTCACTGAAATACCACAAATTAAATTTAATAAGAATAACTCACATTTAAACTTACAGCATTTAGCAGATGATTTAAAAAAAAAAAATGCTTGGTCATCTTGTTTAGAGAAGACATCCTCCCCAGCACAGACAGGATTAGAGCCTGAATACTATTGATCCGAGATGCTGCAAGACCCAGGAGTCAAGCTGAACCCTAAAGAGAGAAATACAACTTAAAGATAAGAGCAATATTAAGCCACACATAGCTGCATCTTAGTTCTCCTGAAATACTTAGAATAGTTAGAATATTCAGAAGAAAAAGGAAAACTTTCTAAAGGAAAAGTTGCTCTGGTTTTGTTTTCATACAGAAGCTCCATATTTTTTTATGGTAGAACAGTGTGTTTGAGTAAGAAACCTACTGTATCTTGTTGGTGTCTGAAGTGTACCTTGTCTGTAATCTTTAATTCACTGTTTGAATTACAACAGAAACTCATTTATTTAGTTTTGTAGCACTTTCTGTCTACTTTGGTTTACTTTCATGGAAAGATAGTGCTGTCCCTAATTTGCGATCAATTCCACCTTAAATAATATGAAACAGTGAAAATAAGTCAATACCCACCTATGGAACAGAAATAGAGCCATGTGTTCATTTCGTTCATGGTTTTAAATGTCTCTCAGCTATTTAACCTCCAGATGCAATTTCTCCAGCATATCTCCAAGCCTAGGTACCGGACACTGGGGCTTTGAGTGGAAAGCAGCACATAGTGAGGAATCAGCTTCTGAATTTAACTGAAAAGTGTTTGCTTGATTTAAATTTTGAACAGCACTTTTAATTTTGAACAGGGAGTTCACACCACACTCCTCACAGACAGTCACCTGGAGGAAACCCACGCAGACACAGGGAGTTCACACCACACTCCTCACAGACAGTCACCCAGAGGAAACCCACGCAGACACAGGGAGAACAGACCACACTCCTCACAGACAGTCACCCGGAAGAAACCCACGCAGACACAGGGAGAACACACCACACTCCTCACAGTCAGTCACCCGGAGGAAACCCACACAGACACAGGAAGAACACACCACACTCCTCACAGACAGTCACCCGGAGGAAACCCACGCAGACACAGGGAGAACACACCACACTCCTCACAGACAGTCACCCGGAGGAAACCCACGCAGACACAGGGAGAACACACCACACTCCTCACAGACAGTCACCCGGAAGAAACCCACGCAGACACAGGGAGAACACACCACACTCCTCACAGACAGTCACCCGGAGGAAACCCACGCAGACACAGGAAGAACACACCACACTCCTCACAGACAGTCACCCGGAGGAAACCCACGCAGACACAAGAAGAACACACCTCACTCCTCACAGACAATCACCCGGAGGAAACCCACGCAGACACAGAGAAAACACACCACACTCCTCACAGACAGTCACCCGGAGGAAACCCACGCAGACACAGAGAAAACACACCACACTCTTCACAGACAGTCACCCGGAGGAAACCCACGCAGACACAGGAAGAAGACACCTCACTCCTCACAGACAGTCACCCGGAGGAAACCCACGCAGACACAGAGAGAACACACCACACTCCTCACAGACAGTCACCCGGAGGAAACCCATGCAGACACAGGAAAAACACACCTCACTCCTCACAGACAGTCACCCGGAGGAAACCCACGCAGACACAGGAAGAACACACCACACTCCTCACAGACAGTCACCCGGAGGAAACCCACGCAGACACAGAGAAAACACACCACACTCTTCACAGACAGTCACCCGGAGGAAACCCACGCAGACACAGGAAGAAGACACCTCACTCCTCACAGACAGTCACCCGGAGGAAACCCACGCAGACACAGAGAGAACACACCACACTCCTCACAGACAGTCACCCAGAGCAGGACTTGAACCCACAACCTCCAGGACCCTGGAGCTGTGACAGAGACACCACCTGCTGCACCACCGTGCCGCCCCTCAATGATATTATGATAAGAATATTGTGTTTTAGGTCATACTTGAGAAAACATTAGTAATGTGTCTATATAGATTTCCCAAACACAGAAGAGAGCAATGGTGTGCCACAAGGCTCTTTTTTAGGGCCCTTCCTGTTCAGATTTTACTGTGTATCTCCCACTCTTTCCTTTTAGATCCAGACACGTATTAAAAATATATACGTATAAGCCATCAGTACTCTCTACAGATGCTGAGTGACACAGAAATGTGTGTCAAAGCTTGTGTGTGTGTTCTGCTGTGATGTGGTAATGTGTAGATTGCTTAAATTTACAGCATTTAGCAGACTTTTATCGAGAGTAATTTACAGTTCCAAACTCATTGGTGTAGCTCTGTTGCTCTGTGTAATTTATGAGCCCCCTTTCCCCCTGTTCCTCAGCGCTCAGGACCCCCACAGAGCAGGTGTGATGTGGTGGTGGATCATTCTCAGCGCTGCAGTGACACTGACGTGGTGGTGATGTGTTAGTGTGTGTTGTGCTGGTGTAGAGTGGATCAGACACAGCAGTGCTGCTGGAGTTTTTAAACCCTGTGTCCACTCTCTGTCCACTCTGTGAGACACTCCTCCCTCGTTGGTCCACCTTGTAGATGTAAAGTCAGAGACAGTAGCTCATCTATCGCATGGACAGTCAGTTTATGGTTAATCTGTGTTAAACATATAGAAATCACACAGAATATTTCCAGAGAAATACCACATTTTAGTTGCAATACCTATAAGACATGCTGGGAATGTTCATGGTGGAGTTAATGTTACAGACAATACAAACAGCCTCTGTGTATTTCTGAGGAAATTAATGCAGTGCAGGCTGTAGTGGAAATCCCAGAACGTTTCTACTGGGAAAGATTGATCTGTTGTGGCTTAAGTCCAGTTCTCACTGGGAAACCATGCGGCCGCATTAATGGAAACATGTCAATAAGGCATTGGCATGGTAGTAGTGTGACCGGGAGCAGGGGAAATGTGCGGGATCAGCATCAAATCAACAACAGCACACACAAGAAACGCTTTAACCCTTCAAAGTCTTCAGTTGTGATTATCATTGGCTTTAAAATGTACTTCTATATTATATGTAACTATCAAATAGTTATTGTATGTTTGTATTCTGTACTAAATATCTGTAAAACTCAACACATGCACCACAGTATAAACTAATGGTGCTTTTCCACTGCATGATGTGGAAACATCTCTCTCTCTCTCGACGGCAGCTCGTAAAATTACGCCGTCTTTTGAAGAGGTTCAAACGCTCTGTGGATCGGTGGCCGACGAAAGAATCCAGTCCAGTACAGACTAGTAGAGACCAGTAGGGACTAGTAGAGTCCAGTAGATACCCGTAGGGACGTGTAGAGTCTTGTAGAGACCAGTAGAGACTAGTAGAGTCCAGTAGAGAGCTACAGGGACTAGTGGAGTCCAGTAAAGACCCGTAGGGAGTAGTAGAGACCAGTAGGCCCTACTAGAGACCTGTATAGTCCAGTACAGACCAGCAGAGACCAGTAGAGGCTAGTAGAGTCCATAAGAGACCACTAGGGACTAGTAGAGACCTGTATAGTCCAGTACAGACTAGTATAGACCAGTAGGGACTAGTAGAGTCCATAAGAAACCAGTAGAGGCTAGTATAGACCAGTAGGGACTAGTAGAGACCAGTAAAGTCCATAAGAGACCAGTAGGGACTAGTAGAGTCCAGCAGAGACTAGTAGAGTCCAGCAGAGACCAGTAGAGACTAGTAGAGACCTGTATAGTCCAGTACAGACTAGTAGGGACTAGTAGAGACCAGTAAAGTCCATAAGAGACCAGTAGGGACTAGTAGAGAACTGTATAGTCCAGTACAGACTAGTATAGACCAGTAGGGACTAGTAGAGACCAGTAAAGTCCATAAGAGACCAGTAGGGACCAGTAGAGTCCAATAGAGACTAGTAGAGTCCAGCAGAGACTAGTAGAGTCCAGCAGAGACTAGTATAGACCAGTAGGGACTAGTAGAGACCAGTAAAGTCCATAAGAGACCAGTAGGGACCAGTAGAGTCCAATAGAGACTAGTAGAGTCCAGCAGAGACTAGTAGAGTCCAGCAGAGACTAGTAGAGTCCAGCAGAGACCAGTAGAGACTAGTAGAGACCTGTATAGTCCAGTACAGACTAGTAGGGACTAGTGGAGACCAGTAAAGTCCATAAGAGACCAGTAGGGACTAGTAGAGACCTGTATAGTCCAGTACAGACTAGTATAGACCATTAGGGACTAGTAGAGACCAGTAAAGTCCATAAGAGACCAGTAGGGACCAGTAGAGTCCAATAGAGACTAGTAGAGTCCAGCAGAGACTAGTAGAGTCCAGCAGAGACTAGTAGAGTCCAGCAGAGACTAGTAGAGACCTGTATAGTCCAGTACAGACTAGTATAGACCAGTAGGGACTAGTAGAGACCAGTAAAGTCCATAAGAGACCAGTAGGGACTAGTAGAGACCAGTAGAGTAGGGACCATACAGTGGAAAACACTGGAACACTGCTGTAAAGTTTTGACAGAATTCAGTCATGTAAATATTCTTACATTCACCAGTGTTCTCCCAGTGCTTCCTCAAACTCATCACACAAACACTGGAAATCCCTGTGGTGTCAACCAATCAATGAGGAGTAGAGAGATTTAGTCTCTGGTCGTCAGCTGTGGTGGGATATTTAAAGCCAGTGGTAGTTTAGGAAGATGTTCAGAATCCAATCTGAAAATGGCCCGAAAGCTGATGTTCGCCCACTCAGCTCTGCTCTGCTTCACCAGGTTCGTATTTTATTTTTTATATATATTTTAACTTCCAAACTGTCCGAGGCTGTCTTTGAAAAGGCTTTTGCTTGTTCTCTGACTCACTCTCATAGCGTACACCAACACACACTCTCTCTCACTCTGTCTCACTCTATTTCTCTCATGTTCTCTCACTCTGTCTCTCTCTCTCTCTCTCTCTCTCTCTCTCTCTCTCTTTCCCTTTCTCACACTTCCTCACTCTTTCATGCTCTCTCACTCTGTCCCTCTCTCTCTATCTCTCTCTCTTTCTCTCCCTCCCTTTCTCACACTTTCTCACTCTGTCCTCCTCTCCCACTCTCTCTTTCTCATATGCTCTCTCACTCTGTCCCTCCCCCTCTCTCTCTCACACACACACACTTTCTCTCTCTCTCTCTCACTCTATCTCTCTCTCTCTCTCTCTCTCTCTCTCTCTCTCTCACACACACACACACTTTCTCTCTCTCTCTCTCACTCTATCTCTCTCTCTCTCTCTCTCTCTCTCTCACACACACACACACTTTCTCTCTCGCTCTCTCACCAAAATCTCACGTTTCTCCTTGTCTCTGTAATTAAAGATTTTTGCAGATCACACTCAGAGCTGAAAGATGTAGCTGTTTTGCATTTTTAAGCTGACATTTCATGCCAGATTCATCTTTTTTTAAGTAAAAATGGAAGTGGGGAAAAAGGAGAAAAGAAAAAAATGGTGTTGAAAAAATGAGGATGGATGAAGTTTGAATGAGTCGAGGAATAACTCTGTGCTTCATCTCTGTCTTCTGTCACAAGCAGAAATGCATTCGAATTAAAGTCAGTTTCTTACATCAATCAAATTTGATTGGTTTTCCACAACGTTAACATTTACAACACCTGTGGAGGGAGCCCCGAGATCTCACACAGCCTCACTGTCGGGCAGTATTACACACCCTTCTCCCCTGCTCTCTGCTCTGGTGCTCGCTAATTGCCGTTTATCGGCTTATGTGACAGATCTGAGCAGTTTGCATTCTCCTCAGGTGCATTAAGCTGTTTACTGTTGTGTTAAGAGAAGTTCAAGTCTGCCTCATGGGTCTCGAAGAAGTGAGGCCTGGAGCACTGTGTTCGTTTTTTGGGGGGGGGGGTTATTGACGATAACTAAAAAATAAGGATTTGACAAAAAAAAGAGGAAAAAATGTGATGATAAACTGAATAAATGCATCATACACAAATAAATACATGAATGAAGATTTGCACAAAGATTAACCGTGCACCGGCATCTCAGATCAAAACCAATAAAACTTATTTAGCTGTGCCCTTCCCTTCACCCCTGCCCCCGCCTCTGACCCAACTTTAGGCCCCGGCCCAACTTTAGGCCCTGACCCCACTGGGCCCTGTCCGCACGGATTATCTATTAACTATTATAATAAATCTATAATCTATTAACTATATAATAAACTATTTTGTAAAAATAAGATTTTCCTCTCTCTCTTTTTGAAAATTTCCCCACCCAGAATAATATGAAAAAGGTAGCATTATCGCTCCAGATTCAGTAGAGGGCCAGAGTACAACAGGGAATGTCTACAACTGTAAACGCTCCGCATCGTTTAAGGTGGAGAGGTGTGTTTGGGGGAAAATGACTGGTGTTTGTTGGTGTCCGAAGTGTAAATTGTCTGTAAGTGTTTATTCACTGTTTGAATTCCCACAGAAACTCATGTGTAACTCGAGCTGTTTAGTTTTGTAGCACTTTCCCTCTGTGTTTACTTTCATGCAGTTAGCGCTCTCCTGAATTTAGAGTCAGTTCCACCTTAAGTAATGTAACTGTAACAGCAGAAATAAGTCAGTGTTACCCCCCTATGGAGCAGGAATAGAGCAACATCCTCATCTCGGTTGGTGCTTTTCAGCGTTTGGAGTCTCTCCGTTGTCTAAAAACCTCCAGATGGCGTTTCTCTGCTGTGAGCAGAGAGAGAGAAAGAGAGAGAGAAATCCTAGTGCAGAGATACTTTGTTTGTGTGAGTTTATGTGCGTGTGTGTGTGTGTGTGTGTGTGTGTGTGTGTATGTATGTGTCAGAAGATCAGAGGAGCAAGTGCTGCTGCAGTGTCCACAAGGTTAGGACAGTTATCTGAAAGAAGTGTGTGTGTGGGTGTGTGTTTGTGAGTGAGGGTGTAATGGTAGGTCAGAGGAGTGTGTGAGGGTGTAATTGTAGGTCAGACTCCTGCTGCCCAGCCTGAACCTGCAGAGTTAAATTCAGTGGGTGTTTGACCTCTGACCCTGGGCTGGACGCAGGGGGTAAAAAGACTGGACACTGATATTAAAGCTGTTTCCAGTTGAGTGTTTTGATTTTTAAAGGGCTCTCCTCTTATTTGAGACTTTAACATCAATGTCTATGACTCTGTGGAACTGCAGTTCTAACTGGTTTGTTTACGTTCAGAAGCTCAGCATCTTTTAATGTGTGTGTTTGAGGATAAAGGGACTGTTTGTACGCAACCGAAGTCTAAATTCTCTACGTTTTTTATTCACTGTTTGAATTCCCACAGAAACTCATGTGTAACTCGAGTTGTTTAGTTTTGTAGCACGTTCGCTCTGCGTTTACTTTCATGCCGTTAGCGCTTGCCCCAAGGTATAAAATAAGGTGTGTGTGTGTGTGTGTGTTTTCAGGTGAATGTTCTCTCATTTCCCTTCCTATAGGCAGGTTTGTTTTCAGCCGTTTCCCCAAAACACTCAAAGACAATGGGCTGTAATGCCCTGGACGCTTTGAGAGTCGTTAAAGATGTAATGGGGCAGAAAGCACTCGGCCTGGGGCTCGTTTGGTTAATGCCCCACACACTGCAAAGACCTCTTAGCAAATACAATCATCTTAAAGGGACACATTCTCCACTCACCCTTTTACACACACACACACACACACACACACACAGCTGTGGACAGTTTCACACACTCACCCAGTCACTCACACACAGAAATAATGATTGCTGTAGGTAATAAACACTACGCTTAACTTTGACCTCAGTAACCTAAAGGAAATCATTTTTCTTCTAGCGTTTCACATTTTAAAAACCTATTTTGTTCTAAATAAATAAATAAATAAATAAATATATGGAGATGATGATGATGATGTGTGTGTGTGTGTGTGTGTGTGTGTGTGTGTGTGTGCACATATATACAGTATGTGGGTAAGTTCAGGCATCTCAGAATGGACCTGCTGCTCCCCCACATCGAGAGGAGCCAGTTGAGGTGTTTGGGGCGTCTCGTCCGGCTGCCTCTTAGACACCTCCCTGGTGAGGTGTTTGGGGTGTGTTCAAAGGGGAGAAGGTCCCAGTGAAGACCCAGAACACTCTGTAGAGATGATATGTCTCGACTGGCCTTGGCATGCCTCTGTCTCCCTCTAGATGAGCTGGAAGAGGTGGCTAGGGAGAGGGAGGTCTGGGATTTGTTTTACCGGAGTCTTACACTCGCACACCTTCTCGACCAGTTACACCATGCTGGTTTCAGTCCAGTATGAACATGCATGGGGTGTAGAAGCATTTATAAGCACTGTAGAAAAGCTCTGCCCAATAGAACAGGATGCTCTACCTAAGGTCATCGTGTCCTAATGCCAATAGTCCACCAGCAGAGTCTAAATACCTCTGCATTGAGTGCCTTTAACTTCACAAGAAGCACTGGGAGCGATCAGAAACTAGACCTTGCTCTACACCTTCATTCATCTGAAGCTATGTCGTATTAAAGGAACACTAGGTGAGATTTGGTATTTTTGCTCCTGGGCTCCACCTAAGTTTGCAGAGTGCAATTCACTTGTAGAAAACTCTCCTGAATTCAAAGGTTACATGTTACATAGCACAGTTTCTGCAGTGCTGAGCCCTGAATACCAACAGCAGAGGTCCTATTCTCCCTTTAACAGCTCAGTGGAGCATCACAATGATTTTGAAGCTGTAATTTTAATGTACAACTACTACACATTGTTGCTTTAAAGGCGATGTTCACAATTTAATTTAATACACATTTATAAAATATAGAGAATGTTTCCTCACCGTTTGCTGTTCTCTGGTCTGTTCCAGTGTTTGTATGCAGCCCTGGCTCCGTAAATGGGAAAGAAACTATGGGTTTCAATCCAAACTGGCTCAGGTTTGCATTCTTCCTTGCTCTGTCTCTCTCTCTGTCTGTCTGTCTGTCTGTCTCTCTCTCTCTCTCTCTCTCTCTCTCTCTCTCTCTCTCTCTCTCTGTATCTCTCTCTCTCTCTCTCTCTGTATCTCTCTCTGTATCTCTCTCTCTCTCTGTGTGTATCTCTCTCTCTCAGAGCCATGATATCTGGAGACATTTGGGTGGTGGAGAGATCTCTGAATTTTGAAAAGCTAGAAAAGAGATGAGGATGATGCTCTACTCCTGCTCCTTTGGGGGGATGTATCACTGAACTTAAGGTGGAACTTGAAGACTGCTATCTTTACATGAAAGAAAACACAGAGCGAAAATGCTACGAAACAAACAAACAAAAAAAACCTTGAGTTTCTGTGGTGATTCAAACAGTGAATAAAAGCTTACAGACAATTACACTTCAGCCACGAGCTACAGTCAAACACTTACTCAAACACACCATTCCACCTCAATGAGAGCCAACAGCAGGGGGAGTTTGTTTCTCTGTGAGTCGCCTTTAAGATCAACGTGTGAAAACCAACAAGTGCTCAGTTTTCAAAATAAACTCCTGCCGAGACAGGAGCCAGTGTCTCTCCTCCACCTCTTTGTCCCCAGACGCTCTGAATCAGTAACATTAGTCACGGAGACGTCCGACTCTTTGTCCAAACACATTTGGCGCAGCAGCAGATGGCCGCGGTCTCTCCATCACGTTTACTGCTCGCGTCCTCCATTAGCTGGAGATCTCAGCCGCGTACTTGAGCGCACTCGGTCAATCACCAACACAGGAAACCCGATTTCCACCGCAGCCATTAGCCTCGCTCGGCCCCACAGCACTCCCAGCAGCACTTAGGGTCCACTCTCTCTCTCACACACACACAAACAGCATCACAACAGCAGTACACTGAGTCCTTACGTGTGCTCAGGTAAATGGAGGCGATGAAGAGGTGGGCCGAGGGGGGCTTTCCGGGAATAAGGACACGCACAGTCATTGATGCGAAGCACCACTTTTGGTCAGGGATCTCATTGTACCTTTTGTTGCTTTCAGAGGACAGAGAGTTTCCTCAGGAATAGAGAATACACTCAGAAAACCATGGGTATAATTTTCAGGGAGGAAGGTTAGGCCTTGTTTTATATACATGACTATTTTTCACTCTAGAGCAGGCATCACCAAATGGAAGACCTTGGTCCAGACCTGGACACAGAGATGATCCCGTCCAGATCAGTGGCTAAATTTAGACTGAATTATGAATTATAATATGTATTATATATGATTATGTATGAGTGAGATTGGGTGCAGGGAGATTCTGTCGTGGGTTCTGGGTGGGGTTTAGCTATGTAAAAGTATAGCTAAATATAATAGAACACCTTTAAAATAGAGAACACACACACACACACACACACACACACACACACACACACATACATTACCTGATGATCCTGATGGTTCTCTTCCACCTCCAGCTCTTCAACGCACTCAGAGCATAGGTTAAGTCCGTTGTGTATGCGTGCTGCAGCGGAAACCTACTTTAGACCTCACCCGGCAACAAGAAATCCTGTTTTCTGATTGGCCGATAGGTCGCTAATTCAAGACAGCTGTTGGACCACAGAGTAATCTGCCTTTGACTCATTTGTAGGATAAATTTCTGTGCAGAGAATATAATCAGAAAAAAGAAAAATCAAAAAGGAGATCTCCTTAATGTCTCAGAAGTTGTCTCTTAGACAACAGTGAGATCAGATGGATAAACAAAAGAGACTTTAGTGTAAGTCTCCTACTGCTCACCACCTCAGTGACTGGTGACTGTCTGTGAGGAGTGTAGTGTGTTCTCTCTGTGTCTGTGTGGGTTTCCTCCAGGTGACTGTCTGTGAGGAGTGTGGTGTGTTCTCCCTGTGTCTGCGTGGGTTTCCTCCGGGTGACTGTCTGTGAGGAGTGTGGTGTGTTCTCCCTGTGTCTGTGTGGGTTTCCTCCGGGTGACTGTCTGTGAGGAGTGTGGTGTGTTCTCCCTGTGTCTGTGTGGGTTTCCTCCGGGTGACTGTCTGTGAGGTAAGTCCTCAAAATGGTGGCTGCTGTACACAATGATATCAGCTGGAAGGCATGAGGCACAGTTTTACATACAGTCCAGGTACAGTGTGTTGCACAGAATAGTGTGGATCTCAAAACAATGGGCAGGGCACATATTAAGCAGAGGAATATATTCTGGGTCATGACAGAAGAGAGACTCCTTTCTCAGCATTTTCATCTTCCTTGTTCTGGTCGAACAAAGCCACAGTAAAAGAAGTCCAGCTTCAGGCAGAAGCCCTGCAGGCTACACAGAAGAGAGAGAGAGAGAGAGAGAGAGAGAGAGAGAGAGAGAGAGAGAGAGAGAGAGAGAGAGAGAGCGACAGAGAGAGAGAGATAGAGAGAGAGAAAAAAGAAAACAGCTGGCACCAAAGAACCAGAGCCCAGGCCTGGGCCTTCATACAGTGCAGGCCTCAGTGCCGGGCTTTTGGGATGTAATTAATTAACAAGTAAAACAAAAAGGTTGAGGCCCGTACCTCCAGGGGGAACCCCAGGCCTTCTCTCATCTCCGGCCTGGACAAGGAGGCCATGGCAGGGCATATGTGGGGCGTAAAGCTCCCCCCCGAACCAGCCAGACGGAGGAATCAAAGATCTAAATGAGCCCGACTGAGAGAAGGCCCCATCATTAAAGCTTTCCTTAATGACGATCCGGGAGGATCCTAGATCCGCTCCCTTAGAGCCGAGAGGGGGAAGAAAAAAAACAGAGGAGCTCCAGCTGGGCTCGACTCTCGCTCCGAACTCCCGGCGAGGAAAGAGGATGTAGAAATAATTACAGCCGCGCAGTATATTTGATGTATATTTGCATAAAACAAAATAAGAGGAACGTAGAGAACACAGAAGTAATTATAGTGGTTTCTGAGTGACATACGTGAGAGAGAATAATTATTCCCGCCGCCGACTGATCCGCGCTAGTCAAACACGGAGAAGCTTAATGAATGTGCCCAGGGACTTTAACACTTAGCTCTCATAACTGTATTTATTCCACACTCTCGCAGGTGGGAAAACGATTCAGGTTTCAACTCTGACTTCTCTGATGCTTTAACACATGGGCAGACTTAGAAATAATAGCTGAGATAATGATGGATTTTATTCAAGGAGGTCTTTCAACAAGGACCTGAAGCACTTAAGAGTGGTGCGGTCAATCGATTTAAAATGAACCAATTAATCGCTAAATCTGCTGTGATTAATCATCATTAATCGCACTGTCCCTTTTTATAACTGAAGCTTTTAATAATGGATATTTAAATGTGAAATGTAAGAATCTACGAAGGAGCAACACAACAAAATTATATTTATATTTGCAGTGTCTATTGAGTATTTGACGTAATCACAATAATAACAGTAAAATGCTACTTCCTGTTGAATCCCTTGGGGAAATTACTTCTCTGCATTTGACCCATTCGTGGCAGTGAACACACAAACATCCACTAGTAAGCAATTATTCACACACACAGCCGGAGCAGGGGGCTGTGATCACCTTGGAGTCTGGGGGCAGTGTGGGGGTTAGGGACCTTGCTCAAGGGCACTTCAGTCACGATTACTGTAGTTTTATGCATTCATTCATTGTCTGTAACCCTTATCCAGTTCAGGGGGTGGCGGGGGGTCCACCAGTCCTTCACAGGGCAACACACACTCACACCTATGTACACTTTTGAGCAACCAATCCATCTACCAACATGTGTTTTTGAGCGTGGGAGGAAACCCACACAGACACAGAGAGAACACACCACACTCCTCACAGACAGTCACCCGGAGGAAACCCACGCAGACACAGGGAGAACACACCACACTCCTCACAGACAGTCACCCGGAGGAAACCCACGCAGACACAGAGAGAACACACCACACTCCTCACACACAGTCACCCGGAGGAAACCCACACAGACACAGGGAGAACACACCACACTCCTCACAGACAGTCACCCGGAGGAAACCCACGCAGACACAGGGAGAACACACCACACTCCTCACAGACAGTCACCCGGAGGAAACCCACGCAGACACAGGGAGAACACACCACACTCCTCACAGACAGTCACCCGGAGGAAACCCACGCAGACACAGAGAGAACACACCACACTCCTCACAGACAGTCACCCGGAGGAAACCCACGCAGACACAGAGAGAACACACCACACTCCTCACAGACAGTCACCCATGGGAAACCCACGCAGACACAGAGAGAACACACCACACTCCTCACAGACAGTCACCCGGAGGAAACCCACGCAGACACAGGGAGAACACACCACACTCCTCACAGACAGTCACCTGGAGCGGGACTCGAACCCACAACCTCCAGGACCCTGTGACAAAGACACTACCTGCTTCTCCACCGCGACGCCCTGAGTGTAGTTTTAAATATTATTTTAATTAATATCTCTTAATCTGCTAAGCATAAGTTTTTAGGCAGAGCTTTAGCATTGGACACAGAAACTTTAATGGAGAAGATTAACGCTACAGTGCAACGTGTTGCTCAAACAATCAACACCTACATGTTCCAGCATCAACAACTTTAAGAGATAAACAGAGGGATTAAGCAAGGTGGAAAATGAGAGAGAGAGAGAGAGAGAGAGAGAGAGAGAGATTAAACCATTACTATGTCATTAGCCTCTGTGAAAAAGAAATGAATCATGGGATTAATTTTTGTTGAAATTTTGTGGCCAAATTTGGTGAAACAATTAATTACCAAAAATAAATAAATAAATAATTAATACTGAGAGCACTACTTTACTTTAAACACACCACGTGTTTAATAGAGTTAATTCACCCTATATTTTGTTAGATATCAGCATAAACCCCAAGATTAAATGCACTATTTTCTGTGAAGAAGAAGCTGTCTCATTTCTCTCTCTCCACGGCTCTGAAGCAGCCCTCAGTGTCTCTCCCTGGTGGGACAGTGGAGGATAAGTACGAGAGAGCCACACAGCAGGGGAGCAGCTCTGAAGCAGAGAGCCCTGTGGACCACAAGACCCCAGCTCCTGCTGCAGCCAGAGGGGAGAAGCTGACGAGCAGCCGGCGGAGAGTGCAGTGAGCTCCTCTGGTTGTCATCACAGCACTGGAGAAGGAGGAACAGGACGAGACGTCTAAGGCACACCAGACTTTCTCAAAGCAGGTCCCCAGGCCCGGGCATCGCAGACACACACAGTTAAAAATCTCTTCATAAAAAGCACTGCCAATAGAATAAGACACAACGAAGAAGCTGCACAGGAGTCTGTTATCACCACGTCCAGTGCCAAGAGTCGAGCAGTGGGAGTGTGTTCTCTGGAGCGATGAAGACCCATCCAATACCTTTGGCATGAATCGGAGTGGTGCTTGTGATCCGGAGCTAAACATTCAGCATCAGCACTTGAGCTCACTCATGTTTACATGGATAAAAACACCATCAAATTCTCACAGCAATGTTCCATACACATAGAGGAAGCTGTTACAAGCAAAAAAGGGATGTACGCTTGATTTGAAGAGGACTATTAGAGACTAGGATTTGAATGGGATGAAATGATGTGAATGATACGAGTGTTTATGAGAGTGATCAAATTTAGAATATTATATACTACCAACATTTTGGTAACAGCTTGGGGAAGGGTCTTTCTTTTTCTGGAAGCACAAACTTAGGTACAAAAAGACACAGTCTGTGGAGGTACCAAGGTGTTCTGTGCAGATGCCTTTTGAAATGGTTTGGAAACACCTTCCCAAAATTGTGTAGGCCATGATCCACAACAGGGAGCCCGGTCTCCAGGGTTCCAAAACCCCTCTGCCATTAACATAAGCTCAAAAAGCAAGCCTTAGCATCAGACGGAGTGATATAAAGCACATTGCTACTGGACTCTGGAGCAGGGGAACTACACTATGTAGAGTGCTTGTCTATCTAAGGGAGAGTCTGACTGTACTGTGCCAGCTCTACATTTTGGTGAACGAGGGACAATGGTGTTTTTAGGTTTTTCAGGGTTTGGCCTAGGCCTACTGGTTCCAGTGCAGTGAAAACTTAATACTTCAGATATTCGGGACAATAGTATGCTTTCATGTTGATGAGGAAAGTCTGGGAATGACCCTTTTCTCTCCCAGGGATCACTGTGCCCCTGTGCACAAAGCAAGGTTCTTAAAGGCATGACTGGGTGAGTTTGGTGTGAGATAACTTGACTGGCCCCGCACACAGCTCTGACCTCAGCCCCATCCAACACTTTTGGGATGATCTATAATGTAAATTTCGAACCAGAAACCTCTCGTCCAACATCGTTTTCTGATCTTACAAGTACACTTCTGTATGAATGAGCAAACGTTCCCACAGGCAGCATCCAAAATGTTGTAGAAAGCCTTCCCCCGAAGTGTGGAAGCTGTTAAAGCTGCCCGGGGGGGGGCAAACTTCAGATTAATGCCTATGGATTTAGAAACACCCAGAAGACGTAACGTGTAGGTTTCCCAATTCTTTTGGCTTCTATCCTTTTTTAAAAAAATATCCAGCATCCCACATATAACTTTTTAGATCCTCCACCATGTCAGAGTATCCCTGCTCTTCCATAGCCGTGTATTCCTCATGTGTGCTGCATGAAGCTTAGCTGTCCAGCGGAGCATCGGGCCTTTTAATAAGGTGGACCTTTGCTCTGGGGTCCGTGTGGATTTTCACCTGGTTTTTCTTATAATTCCAGCAGAGGAGCTGGAGCTGCTGCTCAGGGCACTGGAGCAGTTTTATTAGCTTCCTCAGCCACTCAATTTCCATGTAATTTAGGAGCTGGCTGAGGCGAGAGGGCTTGGCGAGGAAAGGTGTAAATCTGGCCTTATCTAGCACCTGCATGCACAGTTCATCCAGCCTCGCGTCCCCACCACGCCAACAACAGATCAATAATTCATGACAAAACACCACCCACCCATCACATACACACACTCTCTCTCACACACACACATATTCTTCCGCACAAAATTATCGGCCACCCGTGGATTGGAAAACCTCACGCTGGAAGCCGCGAGGGAATATTAATGCAGTGTCATCGGAGACTCCTTCTCTCTCATGGAGAAAATACAGAGCCCAGAGCCAGAGATTCAACCCAAACCTTCATAACCAACGCGGACAAAAGACCCGTCTCCAGGCCCCGTCCAAGTTCGCAATACGCCAGCTTCTGTATAAACAAGATTAAATTACTCCAAATAGCTCGTGACAAATGGATGAAGTCTTTTCTTGGCTGGGGCTTCGAAAGCAGCGACAATAGCATCAGCATCTGAGAGATACACAGCTCTGTGAAGGAGACGGTTTAGTGGAATCAAGTTTAGTTGTGTGTGATCACTCATTCATCACCTGTAACCACTTCATTCTTATCAGGGTTGCTGTGGGTCCAGACCCTACCTGGCATCACTGGAACACACCCTGTTCAGAGCATCACTCACCCAGTCACTCACACACACACACACCTGTGGACAGTTTCACACACTCATTCAGTCACTCACACACTCACACCTGTGGATAATCTTACACACTCACCCAGTCACTTTCACACTCACCTGTGGACTGTTTCACACACTCACCCAGTCACTTTCACACTCACCTGTGGACTGTTTCACACACTCACCCAGTCACTTTCACACACACCTGTGGACTGTTTCACACACTCACCCAGTCACTCACCCAGTCACTTACACACTCACACCTGTGGGCAGTTTCACACAGTCACTCAATCACACCTGCAAATAATCTTTCACACTCACCCAGTCACTTACACACTCACACCTGTCGACAGTTTCACACACTCATCACACAATTTCACCCTGTCACTCAGAAACATGTTCATTACAACCACCTTCACATCGAGTGGAAAAGACCCACAGCTCTGAAAGACTTTTAACTACAAGCTGTATCCTGTTAAAACTTCATCCTCCGCACTTTAATTTCTCCCATTCCCATTTTCTTAACACACATTTTCTCTTTTCCCGCTCTCTTTAAAGAGCTGATGAAATTTCCTCTCAGAACACAGAGCGATACAATCAGAGCCTGCCGTCTGATCATCCGCAACATCTTTACCAGGAAAAAACAAAAGAGATGCAGGCGTAAAGTTCCAGGTCTCTGTAGAAGTTTGTATTATTGATGGCGGCAGGTCTGGAGCAGCCGGAGAGTGTGTGTCATTAAGGAGAGGGTTTAAGCGGAGTCCTGGAGCATGATTAGATAATGATACCCTCGCTCTCCACCGCGAATAAAAAATCATCAAAAGCAGCCCCGAGCTACTTCATTCCACTCAGTCACCGACTCGTTCTGAGAGCCCGGGCTTTGTGTTACAGAGATTTGTCAGAGAGCGGAGAATTTAATGACGGAAAGTCGAGAGGAACCCAGAGACGTTCCTTTGCCCCCTGCAGCCACTTTTGAAAGCTTGGTGGTTGAACAAGAACCTCTTCATTCTCACCAGTCTGACTCTCAGAGACTCTCCTTCTGAATAATTGGAGATTAGGAGTTCAACTTTACGGCCCAAAGTTTGAACACGTTTAAGGAACACTTTGTAATATTTTTACCTAAAAATTACAACTTGGAAATAAGGTGCTGTAAAGCGTAATTACACTAGGGGGAGCCCCAGAAGCAAAACCCCCAAATGTTACGTAGTATTCCTTTAACTTACAGACACAATCCACACATCATAACTATCAACAGCAGCTGCTTTATTTAACAGTCTCAGTGCTTTCAACATATGACCAAGCATCAGAAATAACCCCCAGAATAAAAACAACATCAAACTGAGACCTCCTTAATATCTCTGCGAAGAAAGAGAATTTGACACAAGCCTCCTGCTGCTCAAACATGTCTCCTGAGACTGAGTCAAAAACTCTGCTCAGATTTGACAGAAAAACTAAACCCTACCCTCTGGTTTCTCTCTCAAGTCTCACGTCGTCTTCTTGCCTCATGCTCTTGCTCCTAAAGAATTTTAAGAGAATCACAGTTATGTCTCCTGAGCCATTACAGAACAAACTGCGAGCAATACAATGTATTATCTGGGTTAGTGTCTGTCTAAATGTATCACTCACACTCACCCTTTCACTCACTCACTCACAACTGGGGACAGTTTCACTCACTCACTCTCTGCTCACGGCAGACAAACACCATCTAGAGATTTTTTGCTGTTGCAGATCATTTAAGGTAGAAGTGACTCTATATTTGGGAGCACACTAACTGCATGAGAGTAAACACAGAGCGAACGTTACACACACTTCAGCCACATACAAACAACATTGTTTTTTTTTTCCCCCTCAAACATAGTGTCATCGTCCGGTTTAAAGCATCTATCTCCAAAAATAGTAACTTTAAAGGAGTAGAACAAACCTTTTAAAATTTCAATGGAAATAAATGTGATATTGGAACATTTCTATTGGTCGATTCGTCATAAATTTCTCACACAGTGTGAAGAACAGCTGCTGTGTCCAAATAATGCAGTAAATTAAACACCTGCAAACACAGAGATACAAGTCTTTCATTGGACAGCGACAATACACTTCCACTTTAATAGACGCCGAGCTTCCGAACGTAAACAAACCAGAGGGAATATAAGTTCCCCCGAATTGCTGATAAGGCTTAATGCCATCAAATCCTCACAACAATGTTCTGTCTTTCTCAGATGAGTAGATGGAAAGCTGCTAAAGGCTTGGGTTCTCGGCTTCTGTCTATATTCCACCAGCACATTTAGGGACATGAAGTCCTCACAAAGATCTAAAAACCAGCGCAGCAGCCCACCCTCTCAGGGATTAGGGAGAGAACAGATAAAAGTTCCTGCTGTAGGTGAATGAGCGTGAGCGCCGGAGCGCTAATTCCTTAGGGGGGAAGAGGATTCGGAAAAGTGGTGCGGAACGGGTGGATGGATGGATGAATAAATAAAGAAATAAGATGGAAGAATGAGCAAATAAATAAATAAACAAACAAATATGTGCAGCGAGAGCTGATGAGGCTCATCAGAGAGAGAGAGAGAGTGTGTGTGTGTGTGTGTGTGTGTTGGGGGGGATCTTTTGAAGCCGTCAGCAGTGTATCAGGGTTATTAGTGATTAATCCCCCCCTCTTTTTGCCTGTCAGCAACTTTCAAAAAAAAGAAAAAACACCCACCAAATAAATAAATAAATAAATAAACAGACGTTTCTACAAAACACACAGCTTAGGCTCCTGTGATGTGCAAAACTGTCACTTTCTTCCCTCCTGATGTGGGGGGAGGAGGGGGGGTGTGGACCAGGACCCCTGCCTTCTCTTCCACGGCTCTTTGTCGTCCCTCTTTCATTTGAGTTTACTTTTCTTATTCAGCGGGGTCAGGTTTTCTTAAATACCAGTGTGTGTGTGTGTGTGTGTGTGTGTGTGTGATATGAGAAAAAAATAATAAATAAGACAGTCTTTAAAAGGATGAAGGAAATTCAGTGACAGTTAGAGAGAGAGAGAGAGAGAGAGAGAGAGAGAGAGAGAGAGAGAGAGAGATGAGACGTGTTTGGGGATGTTTTTCCTGATTCTCAGATGGGTTTTTATGAAAGCAAATATTGAAGGAGCAGTTTGCATATAGAGATATATAAATAAATAAAGAATAAAACACATCTAAAGTGTGTATCATTTCAGATGTGCTCTTGGGGCGAGTGTGCTTATGGTTGGCTTGGAGAGAGAGAGAGAGAGAGAGAGAGAGAGGGAGTTCAGCTCTTTGTAGAGACAGTGGTGAAGAACTAAACTCATCAAAACCTCAATCACTGTCTCTTTGACGCAGCTGATGCACTGTGTGTGTGTGTGTGTGCGTGTGTGTGCGTATGTGTGTGTGTGTGTGTGTGTGTGTGTGTGTGTGTGCGTGTGTGTATGTGTGTGTGTGTGTGTGTGTGTGTGTGTGTGTGTGTATGTGTGTGTGTGTGTGTGTCATATTGTGGCAACCAAAATCTGTTTACACTGCATCAGTACATTTTATGTTAGGTTCCACTCACTGGTCAGTTTATTAGACACACTCCTTTCTACTGCTACTATTATCCACAAGTGAGGAGGGCAGAGAGAGAGAGAGAGAGAGAGAGAGAGAGAGAGAGACAAAGTGAGAGAGAGAGAGAGAGAGAGAGAGAGAGAGAGAGAGAGAGAGAGAGTTTCCGTTCCTGTGGAAATGGCTGTGTTCCATAGAAATAAATAATGGAGAGAAATTATGGTACATTATTAGCAGTGTATTGTGCCACTGTGGTGCATATGCTGCATGCATTATTCATCCAGACAGTGTGTGTGTGTGTGTGTGTGTGATGGAATAGCGAGAGAGAGAGAGAGAGAGAGAGAGAGAGAGAAAGAGTCAAAAGACTATGTGTAGAGCTGCAGGCTGAGTGTCTCCAGGCCAGAAGGGTCTCACACACACACTCTGAATTAACCCTGAACACACACTGAAGGGGGCTTCATTACAGCAGAAGACCCTCGGAGTGTTTGTGAAGGAGGACACAATGGAGGAATAAATGCTATGAAGTGTTTACAACATCGCAGCAGTAAACAAGGCAGATAAAGCCTGGGGTCAAGTGTATGTACAGTGGGTTCTATAGGTGTCATTCACCCAGCCACACACACACTCACACCTGTGGACACCTTCAAACACTCACCCAGTCACTCACACACTCACCCAGTCACTCACACACTCACCATGTCACTCACACACTCACCCAGTCACTTACACACTCACACCTGTGGACTGTTTCACACACTCACCCAGTCACTCACACACTCACCATGTCACTCACCCAGTCAGTCACATGCTCACACCTGTAGAGAGTGTCACACACTCACCCAGTCACTCACACACTCACCATGTCATTCACCCACTCATTCAGTCACTCACACACTCACCATGTCACTCACACACTCACCCAGTCACTTACACACTCACACCTGTGGACTGTTTCACACACTCACCCAGTCACTCACACACTCACCATGTCACTCACCCAGTCAGTCACATGCTCACACCTGTAGAGAGTGTCACACACTCACCCAGTCACTCACACACTCACCATGTCATTCACCCACTCATTCAGTCACTCACACACTCACCATGTCACTCACACACTCATCCAGTCACTCAACCACTCACATCTCTGGACAGTGTCACACACTCACCCAGGTGTTGATGGATCACAGACCACACTCCATCTCCCCAGAAAACACAGTTCCTTTACTCCACCACCCGAAGCTCTGGGCGTGGGGACTGTGTATGTGCTGCGGAGCGTCCCCGTGTTTGGAGAGGGTACAGCTGAAAGGGTGCACTTTGAAACAGCTGGAAATACGATATATATATTAAACTGTCGCGTTAGGCCAGAAGGCACTTGACGGATTTGCAGTAATTGGGTGCGGATGCTGCGCGTATAAAACACTCTGACACCGGCCACATGTCAGAGATGTAAAAGATGGCAAAGCAGAGGCACATTTACGGCTGCGGAAAAGCTCAGAGAGCAGATTTCTGTAATAGAGACAATATGTTAGAAGGGGGAGAGGGATCTAAAAGGAACGAGGAGTGAGAGAGATGGGAGGGCTGTGATGGAGAAGAGAAGCAGTGTGGAGACAGATAGATACACGACTGTGCAGACATTGCAGAGAGAGAGAGAGAGAGAGAAACAGAGTGTAGATGTGAAAGATATGACATTCGTTTGAGACGTGGAATGCGAATGAAGAAAGAGAGAGAAGCGGAGAGGGAGAGTGATGGAGAGAGAGATATGGGCTGATGAACGGTAGAGTGAGATATACAGGGAGCAGAGAGAGAGAGAGAGAGAGAAGATAAACGTCTGGAAGCCTCTCATTTCTCCACAGATTGGTAAGGAGATGCATGAGAGAGAGAGAGAGAGAGAGAGAGAGAGAGAGAGAGAGAGAGTATGAGAAAGAGATTAGTGTGTATTAATTACGTCCCCATCATAAGACAACATTACTGCAGTATGATGTTATCTCAGGACACTACAGACCGAGTGAACACAGAGATACTGCTGTAGCAAATCAGTGCAAAATCTGAGACAAGGACAAACAGATGAAATCAAAACCAATATCAGGATAAATTCTAAAAGGTAAAATCAAAGGGTTAAGTCTCAAATCATGGCAGAGTGAGTCAGAGTAAACATCACAATCTCCTTAATGACGCTGATAAACTAAAACCTGCTCTCGCCTTTATCTATCTGTCATGTCTCACGTCTCTTTGTCTAATCCTTTTTGAGAATCACCATGTTGTCTCATAAACAATTGCACAGCAACCTATGAGCGATAAAATTTACTCTGAGAAAAAGAGCAAAAGCTGAGACAGAGTTCATAACGATATACAGCCACCTCAGCCCAACCTGGGGAACCTATCCCCCCACAGCAGTGTTCTCCCCCTGTGTAAACAGCCCCTGTTCAGAACGCCCGCTTTCAGCACCTGTTCCTTTAAATGATAATGAGCCGCTCTCTGTTCACCCCGACCCCGAGCGCACAGCAGTGAGGAGCGAGGAGCAGAAGCTCTGGTTTTTAGCCGTTTTCACTCTGTTCTCTTTCTTCTCCGTTTTTACTCAGTGCTCTTATTTCTCTGCGCTCGTTGTGTCTGTTTTGCTGAGTTTAACCTCGTCTTTGCGCTCTTACATCAACACGGGTCCAGCGCTGTGATTGGACAGACTCAGACAAGGGGGCGGAGCCATTCTAAAGTCCCTGCACTTGACGTCAGAAATGGAGCAGAATCAGAACGACTTGTTTTATCCCGTGTCTTCTGACTTAGGCAGGGGGGGGTCTTGTTTCACAGTGTGTGGGTTGGTGGGCTCCAGACACACACATTAACGTGTACATGCACAGAAGAAGGGATTTTTCATAATGTCCCTTTTGAGAGATTCAAAATAAACAGGATATGGTACAAAGAGAAGACTCTATCCCCACATGAGCCGTCTACCCTAGTGAAGATTGTATTGTATCCTGTGTTGTTGTTGTCTTGACAACCAGTCTCTAAACCGTCCTTACCTTGAGCATGACACAAGACTAAATGTAAATGCGTAATGTAGAGACTGATGCACGTCCACAAGCATTAATTCCAAGTCTGAGACTTTGAGTACCACAACACCATCCATGAGCTAATGCTCATCATGTGAAAGCTTAACAACCAGTGTTTTAGCAGCTAACGTCCTTGTGTTTACTCCAGAACGGCAAAGCGGCAGTTTGTAGCAGCTTAACTGCGCTGCAATTAAGAGTGAGCCAGGGCTGGGGTAAAAGGGATCAGAGAGAAAAGTAATTACCTGTATCCATCACGCGGTGAGGCACTAGCATTAATGCTAGCAAATGAATAAACATGTGCATATGGCCCTCTCCAATGGAGGAGGGCTGGGATACCTGTGTTTCTCTCTGTCTCTCTCTCTCTCTCTCTCTCTCTCTCTCTCTCTCTCTCTCTCTCTCTCTCTTGTTTCTCTCTCTCTTTGGTACTACAACTAACTACTAACTCATGTGTTTGCATTTGCTGCATAAACCACAGCATATGGCTGTTGTGAAACATGTCCCCCTCCACTGCCGCAGTGCCGAGTGATGGATTCAGAACCCAACCGTCTCGTCTAAATAAGCATTAATTCAAGAAATGGATTACACACAAGGCCCAGGCACTTTGTTGCAGAGGAACGGTGTGGATGGATATAGCTCACAACTTTAGAAAGGGCTGAAAAATATAGCGAACTCATAAAACCATTTGTTAAATAATAACACATGTAGCTACTTTAAAGTCCAGGCATTGTGGACAAATGGGACACTCAGGAGGTGACCCATATCTACCAACGTTGGGAAGCACAGGAGTGGCAGGTGATGGTGCTGTCACATTGTGTGTGACACTGTTCACAGGTGAGAGTGTGAGTGACTGGTTGAATGTGTGACACTGTTCACGGGTGGGAGTGTGTGAATGATTGGGTGAATGTGTGACACTGTCCACAGGTGAGTGTGTGTGAGTGACTGGGTGAATGTGTCCACGGGGAGAGTGTGTGTGTGACTGGGTGAATATGTAACACTGTCCACAGGTGAGAGTGTGTGTGACAGGGTGAATGTGTGAAGGTGTCCATGGGTGAGAGTGTGTGTGTGACTGGGTGAATATGTAACACTGTCCACAGGTGAGTGTGTGTGAGTGACTGGGTGAATGTGTGACACTGCCCACAGGTGAGAGTGTGTGTGTGACTGGGTGAATATGTAACACTGTCCACAGGTGAGTGTGTGTGAGTGACTGGGTGAATGTGTGACACTGCCCATAGGTGAGAGTTTCTGAGTGACTGGGTGAATGTGTGACACTGTTCACAGGTGAGTGTGTGAGTGACTGGGTGAATGTGTGAAGATGTCCACAGGTGTTAGTGTGTGAGTGACTGTGTGAATATGTGACACTGTCCACAGGTGAGTGTGTGTGAGTGACTGTGTGAATATGTGACACTGTCCACAGGTGAGTGTGTGTGAGTGACTGTGTGAATATGTGACACTGTCCACAGGTGAGAGTGTGTGTGTGACTGGGTGAATATGTAACACTGTCCACAGGTAAGTGTGTGTGAGTGACTGGGTGAATGTGTGACACTGCCCACAGGTGAGAGTGTGTGTGTGACTGGGTGAATATGTAACACTGTCCACAGGTGAGTGTGTGTGAGTGACTGGGTGAATGTGTGACACTGCCCATAGGTGAGAGTTTTTGAGTGACTGGGTGAATGTGTGACACTGTTCACAGGTGAGTGTGTGAGTGACTGGGTGAATGTGTGAAGATGTCCACAGGTGTTAGTGTGTGAGTGACTGTGTGAATATGTGACACTGTCCACAGGTGAGTGTGTGTGAGTGACTGTGTGAATATGTGACACTGTCCACAGGTGAGTGTGTGTGAGTGACTGGGTGAATATGTGACAGTGTCCACAGGCGAGTGTGTGAGTGACTGTGTGAATGTGTGACACTGTCCACAGGTGAGTGTGTGTGAGTGACTGGGTGAATATGTGACAGTGTCCACAGGCGAGTGTGTGAGTGACTGTGTGAATATGTGACAGTGTCCACAGGTGAGTGTGTGAGTGACTGTGTGAATGTGTGACACTGTCCACAGGTGAGTGTGTGTGAGTGACTGTGTGAATGTGTGACACTGTCCAGAGGTGAGTGTGTGTGAGTGACTGGGTGAATATGTGACACTGTCCACAGGTGAGAGTGTGTGTGTGACTGGGTGAATGTGTGAAGATGTCCACAGGTGAGTGTGTGTGAGTGACTGTGTGAATGTGTGACACTGTCCACAGGTGAGTGTGTGAGTGACTGGGTGAATGTGTGAAGATTTCCACAGGTAACTAATTGTCCCTCTTGAACTCACCTGAAACCAGTGAAACCAAATGAGACGCTCTGGAGCAGCTGCACATGAGTCAAAGGTCACCATGCTCAATGCTATGTGTTGGCCAGAAGATTATAAAGCACCACACTCAGCTTATGGCATCTTCCAACATCAGCACCTGTCCTCACTAATGTTTTTATTGAGAGCTGTCATCAAATCCTCACAGCAATGTGATGGAGCAGTATTATAGCAGGGAGTTAATGAAGTCAGTCCACACTATTTCTGTCGTGTCTGATGTTCTGGCACGTGCCAAAGATGTTAAGGGAGATCTCTCCATTCGCTGCTTCAAATACAGTGAGAGGCAAAGGGAGCCGTTCCCTTACAGAAGGACAAAAGTGAGGAGATAAAACGGCATGTGACAATGAAAACCTTTCTGGAGGATTTTGCAGGTCTCCTGTCTCTCACCATGAGGCTGATGTGGCAGCGAGACGTTTTGAAGAGACAGGCCTGTCTCTCGTGGATCACTGATGTCATTAATACAACAGAATTTATAAGCCATCACAATGTGATGAACTCAGAATAGAAACTCGGAGACAAGCGCTGGTTAAACTGAGGGAAAGGTTTTAAAAAACTGGTTAAAATAATGCTTCTTAATATCACTGAAGTTCCACTTTAATATCTGTGTAGTTCCACATTAATATCTCAGTTGTTTCTCCCTAATATCATTGTAGCTCTTTAATGATGTCTCTGTAGTTCCTCTGTCTCTGCCTGATATACCCCCACTGCCCACCCCTTCAACAGGGGGCGCTGTGTCCAGATCACTAGTGTTTTTCACATCACTGGTCAGTGGTTGTAATCTTATGGCTGATGGGTGTACTGTGTTTTGCTCTCTCTCTCTCTCTCTCATACCTGTTTGATATGGGCAGTGGTCCTCCTGAAGCTCCGCCCACCCGAGCCCTGTGTTTTCACTCTTCTTCCCGGGGCCAGATGTTGCATGTATTTATGCAACGCTGAAATATTCAGGGCTGGGACCCTCCCCAGATGTGTCCTGTCAGTCCTGATAAAGAGGAACATGGCGAAGTAATCACATCGCCCAGGCTCGCTCCAGGGCTTCTCCACTAACCTCTGTTCTTCTCTTTCTCATCCCTCCATCCCTCCTCTTCTCGCTGTCAGATCCTGTTTCCGTTGGTCAGTTAACACGCCGTCCACAAGCCAAAGCCAGATTCACTTTCACATCACAACAACAACAATCCCCAGGAAAACTCTATCACTCAAGGGTGTCTCACTAATGGCTCAATGGAGATTCTCCTAAATGGAGAAAAAGCAGACGTGAGACATTGGTGTCCAGACTAAAATGAATACTGGTGAAACATGGTGGAGGTCTCTCAGCAGAAGGTAGAATCTAAAACAAGATCTCCCTAATATCTCTGTTGTTTTTTCTAGAAAACAGTGAGATCACATGGAAGGACAAACAAGACTTCAACACGAGTCTCCTGTAATCTCACGTGTCTCCTCAAGTTTTATCACAGATCTCAGTAAAGTCACAAACTGTGCTCATTTGTCAGATGACCTAAGCCTTCCTCTCTCCTTTATCTCACTCATGTCTCTTGTCTCCTATTTGTCTCTTTCTGTTTCTCTTAAGGAGCTTTCGGAAATTCACCATTCTGTCTCCTGAGCCAGTACCGAGAAACATAGGAGCAGTAGAACAGAATGAAGTGGTTACAGAAAATAAATGAATTAATTATTAAAAAACTGTTTGTTGACTGGGTGAGTGTGAGAACGGTTTCACACGCGTGGGTGTGAGTGACAGGGTGATTGTTTGAAACTGTCGCCAGTTATGTGTGTGTGTGTGTGTGTGTGTGTATGAGTGACTGGATGACTGTGTGAATTACCTTGGTGTGTGTGTGAAACTGTCCACATGTGTGTGTGTGTGTGTGTGTGTGTGTGTGTCTGTGTCTGTGTGTGTGTGTGTGTGTGTGTGTGTGTGTGTGTGTGAGTGACCGGATGACTGTGTGGAACTGTCCACATGTGTGTGTATGTAAGACAGGGTGAATGGGTGAAGTTGTTAACAAGTGTGAGTGTGTGAAACTGTCCCCAGGTGTGAGTGACAGGGTGAATGTGTGATGGCCTGGCAGTTGGTTTAGTGTCTTGCATCATGTGATTCCGGGTAAGCTCCTGACTCACCACATACCTGAAGACGATGAAGCAGGTACAGAAGATGAATGAATGAATGAATTAATGAATGAATTACTCATGCCCAATGTGGAGCAAAGGGTATCCTGCCTCAGCTGGAACGCAAACCCCAGCTTGCTTTGTAGAAGGTAGTGTTGGAGTGGGGGAGGAATATATACTGGACCCAGCCTAATGGAACTTGACCTTATCCCAAAGGGCACCACCCCGAAGCTGGACTCCAGGAACAGGCCGAGGGCTCTGAGCACAGGTAGAGCTCCTCTCGGCTTTGATCCCTCTGCAGGAGAGCAGGGCTTAGAGGGAATGTTTGAACAGGACCAGGATGTTGGAGGGCTATCACAGTGGGAGATTGATGGAGAGTTGAAGAACCTGGCAGTGTGGATCCATCCGTCTTCCAGGGGGCGGAGTGGTGGGGGGTGGGTGTTCGACCGAGTCTTTAAAATGGACGACAGGTTCTGAATTCGAGATCCAACAAAGAAAGACATTATCAGACATATCAAATCCCAGCTGACACCTCAGCTCTCCAAAGTGTTGAAGGAAATATCAAACAAGACCTTCGAACCTTGGGTTTGACTGGAAGGAGAGAGCTGTAGGAGTCGAAAGGAGATGTAAGTGTGTGTGTGTGTGTGTGTGTAGTTTTATCGAAATCCTTAGTGAAGAAGGAAGGCAGTAGAGAACAAGAAGCACACAGACTGTAGTGCAAGCAAATCTACACGGAGGATCATTATATTGCTCAAAGGTTGCTCTGTAATGCCTCAGGAGACAATGGTGATTCTCTCAAAAAATCCACAGGCGAAAACGTATGTTTACAGTTAATTTTACAGTTAGAGTTAGGTTTAAGACTGAGTTTAAGTTTAGGTTTAAAGTAACACTGCATTGTAAAGTAACATTGTTGTGAGGCTCCACTGAGTTGTAACAGAGAAACTACAGCATCTGTCATTGCTACTCCGGGCTCAGCACTGCAGAATCTGCACTATGTAACTTTTGGAAGAGGGTAGGAACACTGTGTGAACATAAAACACCGAGTGAACATAATTTACTGTGAGTGAATGTGAGACACTATGAGCAGATGTGAGACACTGTGAATGTGAGACACTGAGTGAACAGGAGTCACTGTGAGTGAATGTGAGACACTGTGTGAGTCCCTGTCAGTGAACATGAGTCACTGTGAGCAGATGTGAGACATTGAGTGAATGTGAGTCAGTGTGAGCAGATGTGAGACACTGAATGTGAGACGCTGAGTAAACATGAGACACTGTGTGTGAATGTGACACACTGTGTGAGTCACTGTGAGCAGATGTGAGACACTGTGAGTGAATGTGAGTCACTGTGAGCATATGTGAGACACTGCATGAATGTGAGTAATTTTGAGTGAGTGAGGAACTGCCTAAATGTGAGACACTGAACGAACATGAGTCCCTGTGATTGTAAGTCGATGTGAGACACTGTGAGCCGATGTGAGACACTGAGTGAATATATTAGTTTTTATAGCACTGCTTTGTGGTGGTGTATCCACTGTGGCTGTTGTAGCTAAACTCAGCCTGAGGCTACGCAGCATCATTACTCCAACATCGCTCTGGAGGAGCATCCACTCCCGCATCCCTAATGCAGCATTTGGGTACAAACCACGGTCAGTCAAGGCCAGTTTTGAACCAACTGCCCCCTGCTGAAGCCTGGCCTTTACCCAGCAGAGGCATGTTCTGTTACTGACTCTGATTTCTAGTTAATACAGCTCATATTTTCCACCGCTATTAAGATCATTTAACAGAATTCTAGACTGTTTCGCATGTTTTGGGTCATTTTTTTCCCCACACAATGTGCACTATTTCTCTGGAAAGAGAAGGTTATTATTTCCTCAAACATATTAAATGATCTGACAAATTAACGACACTCTCTCTGGATGAAATAAAATAACTGAAACATAGAGATAAAAAAAGACTAGAAATATGTTACAATCTGCCTGGCCTTAAGATGGATTTCTACATATTTGAATAAAACCACATTCCTCAGATGTATATATATATATATATATATATATTACTGTGCAAACGTTTTAGTCCCCAGAGATTATGAGATTTAAAAAGCTATTTATCTGACCAGCAGATCGGCTTGGTGGCCAATCCTTATTAATTGCACATTGCAGCAGTAAGAGCAGAGTGTGAAGGGTTAATTAGCAGAGGGTAAGAGCACAGTTTTGCTCAAAATATTGCACAACATTATGGGTGACATACCAGAGTTCAAAAGAGGACAGATTGTTGGTGCACGTCTTGCTGCCGCATCTGTGACCAATCAAGAGCCACGGTATCTAGGGTAATGTCAGCATACCACCAAGAAGGACGAAACACATCCAACAAGATTCACTGTGGACACGAGAGGAAGCTGAGAGGGATGTTCGGGTGCTGATCCGGATTGTATCCAAAAAAACCATAAAACCACGGCTTTCCAAATCAAGGCACCTCAACTCTCCTGTTTCCACCAGAACTGTCCATCCGGAGCTCCACAGGGTCAATACACACGGCCGGGCTGCTGTAGCCAAACCTTTGGTCACTCACAGCAACGCCAAACGTCAGTTTCAATGGTGCGAGAAGCGCAAATCTTGGGCTGTGGACAATGTGAAACATGTATTGTTCTCTATTGTGTCCACCTTTACTGTTTTCCCCACATCCGGGAGAGTTACGGTGTGGAGAAGCCCCAAAGAAGCGTACCACCAGACTGTTGCATGCCCAGAGTGAAGCATGGGGGTGGATCAGTGATGGTTGGGGCTGCCGTATCATGGCATTCCCTTGGCCCAATACTTGTGCTAGATGGGCGCGTCACTGCCAAGGACTACCGAACCATTCTGGAGGATCATGTGCATCCAATGGTTCAAACACTGTGTCCTGAAGGCGGTGCCGTGTATCAGGACGACAATGCACCAATAAACACAGCGAGACTGGTGAAAGACTGGTTTGATGAACATGAAAGTGAAGTTGAACATCTCCCATGGCCTGCACAGTCACCAGATCTAAATATTATTGAGACACTTTGGGGTGTTTTGGAGGAGCGAGTCAGGAAACGTTTTCCTCCACCAGCATCACGTAGAGACCTGGCCACTATCCTGCAAGAAGAATGGCTTCAAATCCCTCTGACCACTGTGCAGGACTTGTGTATGTCATTCCCAAGACCAACTGACGCTGTATCGGCCGCAAAAGGAGGCCCTACACCACACTAATAAATTACTGTGGTCTAAAACCAGGTGTTTCAGTTTCATTGTCCAACCCCTGTGTATATACACACAAACACACACAAACACATTTCTCAGACCTACCTGGTGTGGAAAATCAGCTCTGACCCTAACCATAAACAATGACTCAGTCCCTATTCATGACCATAACCCTAAACCTAAAAGGTCAGGAGCTGCAGGATTGTCTCCTGTGTAACGTTCCTCTACAACAGTTTACAGCACTGTTTCTGTGATTTCTCTTCAGGAACACACCAGAGAGTCTGAGTGGATATAGAGCATGGCCTCGCTCCCTCAGTGTAGGTAAGACGGCTGTCAGGTTTATAGCCCTTCCTCTAATGTCTCTCTTCACAGGCTCTGTCTGTTTTCCTCTGTGCTTCTCTACAGCGGCAGTGAGGCTGAGCTCAGGAGCAGAACTGGTTTAACTTATAAAATGTAAAATAAGTGACGAAATATAGTTTAGAGACAAAATAATTTAATTAATCGATAAACCTTTTGGCTCATTACAGTACGGAAGCATATTTTATTTAGTAGTATTTTATTTTTAATCCCAGCTGAAATTTAAATGTTCTAAGTTGAAGTTTGAGTGTTTAAGGTTGAAGTAAGAGTTTTAATAATATATTTAGTATTCAATTTTAATATTCCCTCTGTCCAGGACCCTGGAGCTGTGTGACACAGACACCTCCTGCGCCACTGTGTCGCCAAATAGTATTATTTTGCAGGATAATGTTAATAATCAAATACAGTGTATTTTAGTCATGTTAGTGTTTCCAGGCAGATAAGAACTTTCCGGTGACGTCACTTCAGAACACAGCTTGTTCCTCAGGTTTGTTTCTCTAGCCCCGCCCCTTCCTCTCATGTGACTCACCCTGCTGTTCCTGTATTAACCCCGCCCCTGCCCTCATGTGACTAAAACAGGTGTTTCTTGTGAGTTATTCATGTTTTTTGGTTATTTGGGTTCTCTGTGGGGGCAGCATGGTGGTGCAGCAGGTAGTGTCGCAGTCACACAGCTCCAGAGACCTGGAGGTTGTGGGTTCAATTCCCGCTCCGAGTGACTGTGTGTGAGGAGTGTGGTGTGTTCTCCCTGTGTTTGTGTGGGTTTCCTCCGGGTGACTGAGTGTGGTGTGTTCTCCCTGTGTCTGCGTGGGTTTCCTCCGGGTGACTGTTTGTGTGGTGTGTTCTCCCTGTGTCTGCGTGGGTTTCCTCCGGGTGACTGTTTGTGAGGAGTGTGGTGTATTCTCTCTCTCCAAAAACACACGTTGGGAGGTGGATTGGCGACTCTAAAGTGTCCGTAGGTGTGAGTAAATGTGTGTGTGTGTTGCCCTGTGAAGGACTGGTGCCCCCTCCAGGGTGTATTCCTACCTTGTGCCCAATGATTCCAGGTAGGCTCTGGACCCACTGCGACCCTGAATTGGATAAGGGTTACAGATAATGAATGAGTGGGTTCTCTGTGTTTCTGATTTTGGTTTGTCCTTTTTAGTCTGTGATTTGATGTTAAAGTCCTAGCACACATTGTTTTTCATGTTACTTTCATTTGTCTTTGATATGGTGTTCGGTGTTTGCAGTAACTTTATGCTTTCTTTGTTCTAACATTTCCCTTTCTTTCTGGATTCCCTCCGTCTCTGTCTCTGTGTTCCTCTGGATTTCTCTTTGTTCTGGTTTAGTTTCTCAGTTTTTTCTGTCTTTGTTTTAGGACCTGTTTATTTGGTCGTCTCAGTCTCATTCTGGTTCTTTGAGACACAGTGACCCACCATCCGAATCTCACCTGCCCTGTGGGCGTCCTGACCACGGAAGAACAGGGTGAAATGGGGATAAGAAAGTTAACTACAGTCTGTAATTGAAGAACACCATAACTGCTCAGGTAAATTCTGTGGAGTATATTGAAGATAAACCTTTATCATTTGTTTATGAACATTTGACAGCTATATATTTCAAATTATTAATTATATTATATACTTCTCAGTCGATTCTCAGTGTGAGGACATTTGGTCCCCATAAACTGCTCAATACACGCTCACACACACACTTTCTCCATGCGGAAGCTTTCTCCAGTTGTTGCTGACAGCAGTTAAACTGCCACGAATCAAAATGTACCGCCCGAGGACCTGAATCTACAAAATAAAGAGGGGCTCCTCGTCCACAGTTCTGTCAGCGGCAGAGACACAAGAAAATGAAAGGGACGTATGTAGGGCATTGGGAAAGGGGACAGAGGGCAGTAGGCTGGAGCTAATGAGGAGGACAGAGGCGAGGGAGTGGAGGAAAGATGGCTAAAGATGCTCTGGTCCTCAGAGCCTGGAGTTAGAGTCCCACACCCAGATCAAAGGCGTCCAACCGAGGGGTAATTACAGCCATCACCAGCTCCGGGGGTTAGGGTAATATCCGAGGAGTTAAAGATCAAGCCCTGTTCACGCCAACATCAAAATCAGGACCACTTTATCTGGCAAGGTGTGCGTGTGCTGCATTGACACTGACGTGGTGGGGGTGTGTTGTGCTGGTAAGAGTGGATCCGTTCTGGCCAATCAGAGTCCTCGAATTTGACCAGTCTGGGGTGCTTGTCTTGCCCCAGGTTGTAGTGGAGTATAGACCTGACCTGTGGAACACTCACTTAGCTTCTGCTCCTCGCTCCTCACTGCTGTGCGCTCGGGGTCGGGGTGAACAGCGAGCGGCTCATTATCATTTAAAGGAACAGGTGCTGAAAGCGGGCGTTCTGAACAGGGGCTGTTTACACAGGGGGAGAACACTGCTGTGGGGTTTGGACCAAAGCAAAGACGTTTCATTTTCCGTAGCCAGGCTCTCAAGCCCATAGCAGCACAGCGATGTGAGGGACATGGGAAACATTCAGCCCCTGGTGGGCTTTGGACAAACCGTGACCCTGATCAGGATGAAGCACTTACAGAAGAGGAACGAATGGAAGAAAATCATCATCGTCATCTTTTCCTCTTTTCCATTTCAGGGTCGCGGTTGGAAACACGTATATAAATTAATAAATGTTTTCATACACCTTTGATTATTTTTTTTAAATATTAGAGTTTATAGAGAATGTTTTTATAGGTTGTCCTCTATTTTTTTTACAAACATTCACATTATTATATAATACTGGATTTACAGTAGGTTCCTTCTGTTATTTTTCTGTTGTTTTTTTTTCATTATGGTATATTATTAGAGTCAATTTTGCAATGGCTTGCCTTACGTGACATTTATACATCATGCTGTAAATTGTAAAAATGATAACAATAACTTTGTGTTGCCAGTTATACAGCGATTCCCCCCTCTATTTACAGTCAGTGAGATTAGAGGTGTAGTGGAGTGTTGATTTGAAAGGGGATCTGCTGCAGTAGCGGCAGTGTGTTAGTGATGAGAATGAGGCTGTAATCAAGCCGGATTAAGAGTGTGTGTGTGTGTGTGTGTGTGTGTGTGTGCGCGCGCGCAGGGGGATTAATATGTGTTAAGATGCCTACAATGGTTTCAAGGCATAACATCAATGATCATGACTAAGAGTGGGCGGCAATCCACCTTTCATTGCAGCGTTTCATGTAAACACACACACACACAAACACCTCTGAGTCTCCAAACCACTGAACTAAACCGACTGGACATAACTGCACTGAACAGGACACTTTACTCACTTGCACTATGCTATTTTGCACAGCTGTACAGAAGTTCTATTTCTGTAACTTCTACAACAATATATAATATAACCTACTTTAGGAATATCTGGAAATATTTATATTCATACTCATATCTGTACAGTATAGATTTTATATTTTATGTTGTCTAATTTATGTCTTAACGCTCTTTTTTTTCCAGTACTTAACTGTATTTTTTTAGTCTATTTATTGTTTATTGTACCTCTTTTAAAGTTTTGTTAACAGTCTGTGTACGTGTTACATGTCATACATGTGTTGCTGTCACCAAGACAAATTCCTAGTATGTCTAACATACCTGGCGAAATAAAGAGATTCTGATTCTGATTCTGATTCTGACACACACAGAGAGAGAGAGAGAGAGAGAGAGAGAGAGAGAGAGAGAATACACTGAATGCATATACAGCATATATCTTTATATTTAAGTTGTATTATTTATTTAAAGCAAAACAGGAAGTAGTTTAGTTTGTAGGAGCCTTCATTCATTCATTGTCTGTAACCCTTATCCAGTTCAGGGTCGCGGTGGGTCCAGAGCCTACCTGGAATCATTGGGCGCAAGGTGGGAATACACCCTGGAGGGGGCGCCAGTCCTTCCCAGGGTGACACACACACACACACACATTCACTCACACCTACGGACACTTCTGAGTCATCAATCCACCTACCAACGTGTGTTTTTGGAGCATGGGAGGAAACCGGAGCAGACAGTCACTCGGAGGAAACCCACGCAGACACAGAGAGAACACACCACACTCCTCACAGACAGTCACCCGGAGGAAACCCACGCAGACACAGAGAGAACACACCACACTCCTCACAGACAGTCACCCGGAGGAAACCCACGCAGACACAGAGAGAACACACCACACTCCTCACAGACAGTCACCCGGAGGAAACCCACACAGACACAGAGAGAACACACCACACTCCTCACAGACAGTCACCCGGAGGAAACCCACACAGACACAGAGAGAACACACCACACTCCTCACAGACAGTCACCCGGAGGAAACCATTCAAATAAATAGCAATTTAAAAATAAAAACTATTAAAAATATTGGCTTTTATATTATTAACTATGAATGTTCCTGTACCTAGTGCCACCAAATAACCTTAAAGGTGGAAGTGACAGGATGAGCAACAAAACATACATAAAAAACAAATCATCCCCCACCCTCTGGAAGCAGGAGGCAGAGGTGTCCTGTTGTGTTTTTAATCCTCTGATTGGCTCGGTCCTCCTGGGACAAACACCACACCTCACCAAATGGAAAAATGTAATCAGCTCATCCAGGTCCATCTCCAGCGCATGGCACACACACACACACACGGCCTCATATCAGCCGCAAGAGAGATAAACACAACACGCGCTCAAACACTCCGGGGAAAATGGAAAGTGTGTGAGTGGAAATGGTGCGAGTGTTTGTATCTAAAACTGAACATTGTACTCCAGCACTGTCACAAATCCAGACGCATTTGGTTCAGTGTTTACTTCAGTGTGGGAGAGTAAACACTGTGGAATATTAAAACGAGTTAAAGAGGGTGTCCTTTGGAGTCCAGAGGGGGACAGCAGGGGTCTGAGTGGTAGAGAACTGGGCTGGACACCGAACGGTCCCCAGTTTGACTCCTTTGACTGGCAGGAAAATTGGGACCAGCACCATATCCTCCCTCAACATCCACGGTCAGTGTGTTTGGACTGTGAGGAAACCAGAGAACCCAGAGGAAACCTGCACCGACACAGGGAGAACACTCTGGTAATCTGAATGCACTTCAGTGTGTGTGTGAGAGAGAGACAGTGTGTGTCTGCATGTGTGTGTGTGTCACAGAGAGGGAGAGACAGAGAGAAAGACAGTGTGTATGTGTGACAGAGAGCGAGAGAGAGAAATAAAGAGAGAAAGACTGTGTGTGTGTGTCTTTGTGTGAGAGAGAGAGCGTGTGTGTGTGTGTTTGTGTGAGAAAGAGAGAGAGAGAGAGAGAGAGAGAGAGTGTTTGTGTGTGTGTGAGAGAGAGAGAGAGAGAGAGAGAGAGAGAGAGAGAGAGAGAGTGTTGAGCCTCAGAGAACTGACTCAGAATCACAATCACACTCTCGGCCTTGGAGGAGCTTCTTGTCAGAAGAGTATCTGTGTGTGTGTGTGTGTGTGTGTGTGTGTGTGTGTGTGTGTGTAAACAGGAGGGCTCTCCAACAGAAGGCTTGGTGGGGGATTTTGTTAACGAGCGTTTGAGTGAACACATGGGGGAGTGTTTACTGAGCACTGAGAGCATCATTAACTGCTGCATGGTGTGTGTTTGGTGTGTGTTCCTGCAGGACAGAGGGACAGTGTGAACACACACAAACACACACACACACACTTACATTCTCATCAGAACATCATACGAAACGTCCGACGTTTCTTCTGAGGAATTGATGGCAGCCAAGCTCCCACTTAAAGATATCACTTTGAAAAAATCGCTTTACCTCACATAGTAAATAAATAAACCTGTGTTAACACTGTGGTTTAAAAGCATTCATTAATTAATTTATTCATTGTCTGTAACCCTTATCCTGTTCAGGGCGGTGGTGTGTCTGGAGCCTACCTGGAATCACTGGACGCAAGGCAGGAATGCACCCTGGAGGGGGCGCCAGTCCTTCACAGGGTGACATACACTCACACATTCACTCACACACTCACACCTACGGACACTTTTGGGAGAACACACCACACTCCTCACAGACAGTCACCCGGAGGAAACCCACGCAGACACAGGGAGAACACACCACACTCCTCACAGACAGTCACCCGGAGGAAACCCACGCAGACACAGGGAGAACAAACCACACTCCTCACAGACAGTCACCCGGAGGAAACCCACGCAGACACAGGGAGAACACACCACACTCCTCACAGACAGTCACCCGGAGGAAACCCACACAGACACAGGGAGAACACACCACACTCCTCACAGACAGTCACCCGGAGCGGGACTCGAACCCACATCCTCCAGGCCCCTGGAGCTGTGACAGAGCTGTGACCTGCTGCTCCACCGTGCCGCCCAATGCCTTTAATGAATATCAACAATCATAATACAGAAGATGAATGAATTAATGAATATAATAATAAAATAATAATTATTACAGACCCCTGTGATAAACTCACACCTTCTCCAGGGTGTGTACCAGCCTTGTGCCCCATGATTCCAGCTAGGCTCTGGATAAGGTTCTTACAGAAGATGAATAAATGAATAATTTTATATCTTTATGTAACTCCTCTCTCCAAACAGACGCTCATAAATCTCTTAATATCCTCATAGAGATCTTCATAAAGCCGGACCCCTACCAGACCCTAAACACACTCTCTATTTACAATCCTAAGAACTGCAAAGCCATGGTGGTCTTTAACCTGGAGATTTAAGATTCCCCTGCTGTGGTTTATAGCAGACGGCCTCTTTAAAATAAATGAATTTGTCCTTAGAATAAATCAATGTGTCAATGCGGTGTGTACATTGTACTCGTCTCGTCCCATAAGCAGCTTCGTCATTTGAATATCCTTCAACGTGGAGGGCTTGATTGATGGCGGTGGTTTATATACATTCACCTCATTTCATGAGCCATAACGAAGTCCGGTCCATCGGGGTTGCGTAGGTTATGGGACAGGGTTTTTCATATTTACGCCAGCATCAATCCCTGAATTATTCTTTAAATTCCGACAGCACTCAACCTGCAAAACGTCTTTGGGGAGAATATTAAACAGAAGGTCTTTTTTCTTAAAAAAGAAGATTCCTCGCACCTTGAAGCTCTGTCATTATGCTGATCGTTTGGCCTCGGAGCAGGAACGTGATCTTCTGAGTAAGCAGCTCACAGCGTCATGGCCTTGAGAACCAGACAAGCTGCTTCTGTTTTCAAATAAAGCAATTTACACCTTTTAAAAGAAGCTCTTGTCGCAGAATGCAGAAATGACATGGATCTAAATGTGTTCAGTTAAATGTCTCAGTTCTCAAGTCTTGATTTCACTTTGGTAAACCAAGGGGTCTTAACCACTTGTGGATCTCAGCATTGTAACAGTGCTTTCTGGAGTGATAGAGCTCCATCCGATACCTTCAGGAAGTGCTGGATTTGTGCTGGGGATATTGTATATGTGGCTGCCATCAAATCCTCACACCAATGTTCCAATGTCAAGAAGAGTAGAGGTCATTACTCCAGCCAAGAGGAACCAACTCCTGATTAATGCCTTTTGTTTAAGAAGTAGTGTTGGAGAAGGAGATGTCCGCTTATGCTGACAGCGTAGCGAGCGTCTACATCCACCTACCGACCCTCTGACAGTTCTAGCTTTGCTTAGCTGAAGGAATTACAGCTTACGCAGCAACATGAAGCAGCGTCTTTCCTCAGACACAGTGAGGACTAAAGCCCCTTCATTCAGCCGTGGCTTGCACTGATCTTCCACACATCTTCACTGTACAGAAATCAGCCCAATCCCTGCCTTTCTGCGGCAGATACACAAGCACACGTCTGCGTTTTGGGGGGGAAGGTGGAGGGGTGTCATGTTGAGAAGCGTCAGCTTGTTGAAGCAAACGTGCAGAATGACGATTGTCTCCGTCGACAGGGAACGCTTTTTAAAGTGTTAAATCTGGATGAGAAATCAGCGGGCGCACTGAAAGAGACGAATTGTGTGTGGCTCCGTAATCCGTCACAGCAATTCCCCGCACTGATCTTATTATACTGATTCCACAGTCAAGCTCGTCAGAGAGACGGAGAGATAGAGAGAGGGAGGGAAGAAAGGAGAGAGAGAGAGAGAGAGAGAGAGAGAGAGAGAAAGAGAGAGATTTACACTCCACAGAAGTGACAAGGAGAATAAATAACACTGAAATGCTTTCATTTGAACGCTGTGTTCCTCCATCAAATGCCTCCCCTCTTCTGGATGCATAAATAATATAGTAATAAGAATCACCACTCGGCCGTTTCATATTCATAACAATCCCAGCCGAATTTGTAAGTGCGTCTGTATCCCATGCATCTGAAATGGCACTTCAATCCGTCCTCTAGTGCCCACCAGATAAGGGGAAACTTCGTCTCATCTGTTTTCTTTCCACTCCCTGACGAATTCTTACAGTGGAGACCTTACAGAGGAGATGAATCAACAGCAATGTTGCTTCCGGAGAGGCCCTGGAAAAGGTACATCTTCCTGGAAATGTTCCTGAATGTTTTCAAGCAGAGCTTGAAGTGGGACAAATCAAGTGCCGCTGCTCTCCTTCTCAATACAAACCCTTGTTCTGAGAGCATAAAATATAGCGTCCACTCTGACGAGACACAGAGCTGCTTGTCTAGACGTATTATGGTATTCTTGCCAGCAGTCACAGCCCCTGAACACCAGGACATACAAATCCACTTGCAGAGAAAAAGGTTTGGGCCAGTACTTGGATGGAGACCTCCTAGGAAACCTTTGTTGGCTGCTGGAGTTGGTGTTGTTGGGGCCAGCAGGGGGTGCTGTCCCTGTATCTATATGCCTCCCAATGTCTGAGTGCAATGATAGGTACAATTTATTGAATAAATAGTCTTTCTTCAGATGCAGCATGTAACCAAGGTTCTGAGGTCATTAAAGACCTGAAGCATTTCCAAAAAAAAATAAAAATAAAAAATACAAACAAGTGTCAGACCTCATTGTCCTGCTGGCCTGCCCCTGTGGTCACTTCTGGCCTCCTGACCATTCCCATCTTCAATAAACCAGCTCAGCCACTCCCTCTTGTCTCCTCTCTACTTAATACCTGATGTGTGATGAGCATAGTGGAGTAAATCAGCTGCCGTAACATTGTCCAGGTTGATAATGTACATTTGGGAATTGCTTCCATCAATATCAATGTCCCAAAAAATGTAAAGCACATTGGGGCTCTCACGTTGAAGGATTGTAACTATCAGTCAGTAGCATTTCCAGCATGGGAAGACTGGTGGTGCTTAATAAACTGTATAGGCATGAGCTGACTCTTTATTGCTGAGCTTCCACCAAGCCCAGGATACCTGATGTGTTGTGAAACTGAGTGGAGCAAAGGTCGGGGGTCATGGGATCCCCATGGTATTCATCCACAAGAGTATTAAATAGGGGCAGGTGCTGTTGTTGGACAATTAATTCTGGCTCTCTGACTTAGCTCAACATTATTGCATGGAGATCCATCACTTCAGACAGCACAGCCCCCCTGTTCCACTGCCTACTGGGGGTCTATATGTAGCTCTGCCTATGTAGCTCACGGACACCTTAGGCTGTTTGCCGCTGCTCTGGAGCATCCCATTTTATGTCATACTTGTCTGGAGAAGCTAATTTGGGCAATTTTATTGGTTAGCAAGGATTAGGATGCTTGTGTTTTGCCAGGAGAAACAGGGCTGTTTCATAAAGCAGGCTTTCTCGGTTAGCCAGATAACTCAAAGCTCTGTCCAAAGGGTTCTAGAGATGAAGGACCTTCCTCCTATTGGAGAACCCTATGAATTGTGTGTTTATATGAATAACTGAGGAACTGTACTTTAGGAAGTATACCCAAACATATTAGCTGTCTGTCTAAACCAAAAATAGAAATGCAATGCATGGAAGAACTAGCCCACATCAGGGACGCATTGAGTGCTTATATTTTGAGGAATATTATGGATCTGGATCCTCGACAGGATCAGAGAGAGGAGCCAAGATGGTAATACAATCCCCGGCAGAGACAGCAACCATCCTTCTGTTCTCTCTCTTCTATAAAAAGGTTTCTACTTTGGGGGGAAAACATCATGAAATTAATCAACCAACTCAACCAGTTTGTTTTACAGCCAAATGATCCTCACCACCTGTGGTCAGTAGCAATAAGTAGTGACAGAAAGAATGGGATCGGGGATACAATCGGACATCGTTTTCTTCATCATTCACTGAAATCATGTGAGGGGCTCTGTGATCCCGGACGAGCGCCCATCACATTGAGAGGAGTCTGCTGAGGTAGTCTAGGCCACTGGTGAGATTACCCCTGCATACCTCCCACAGGAGGTATTTGGTGCCTTGGCACACAGGGAGGAAAGCCCATGGTAGCCCCAGGGTTAACTGAAGAGATTATATCTCCCAGCTGGCTTGGAAGCTCTTGGGGAACCTCCAGAAAGCGCTGAAGGAAGCATGAGGACAAACGAGCCTGGGTCTCTTTACTTACCTACTTTCACAATGGCTCTGAACCGGAGTAAGAAGAATTGATTATGGTGCTGATGATAACGATGATGATGGAGCATAAACTGATTTCAATCAGGGACAACAAAGGAATTTCACTGTTCATCTTTTGTGAGGCCCTGCGATGATCTGGAGTCTAGGTTGTGCCATATGATATTGGGAAGCCACCGGACCCTGGATTGCAAACCTGAACAGGATGTAGCAGTTAAAGAAGACAAATGAATGAATGAACCTCTTATGAAAACCTCACTTTTTATTTCTTTTTGATCTCAGAGAATTGAGATACTGTGGTCTTTAATGGTCAGGAATTTCCAGTGTTACAGGTTTATTGCTTTTAGCAGCTGTCCATGGTGATATCAGTGTTAGGTTTAAGCAGTAACTCTGACCACAGCGGTATGGGACCTCCTTAGTGGATTGTGACAGACATAACATGACCTACCAAGAGTAATGATCTAGAACTGACTGCTAAACATAGCATCTCTCAATCTCACCCCATTTTCTTGACCTTTGATTTCCATAAATGCTGGATGGCTTTGGCACATGAGAGTATTCTTAACCTGAGTGCAGTGTAAAAAATTCCAGTGAACACAGGCAGCATGGTGGCATTGCAGGGTCTCAGGGTCCTTGGATTAATCCTCTCTATGGGTCACTGTCTGTGAGTAATGTGGTGTGTTCTCCCTGTGTTTGTGTGGGTTTCCTCCCGGTGCTCCATTTTCCTCCCATAGTCCAAAAATTGGGCGAGGATTGGAAAACTGTCCACAGATGTGAGTGTGTGAAACTGTGAATGAGTGTGTGAGTGATTGACTGAGTAGTCTCGCATTGCTCTAAGGAGAGTCTGGTACCTTTGGCCTCTTAAGTGGCCAACAACCGCCTGCTATTGCAGGAAAATAAATTTTGTTTGACATGCCAAATGACCAATCACAAGTCTCCTAATCTGCCCTGACGTGTAGAAGGAGGTAGTCTTTAATAATTCACATCAGACTAGTGCCAGAGCCAGTACAAAAGAAATACAACTAAGTGTGTATATGCTGATGTACAAAGAGCCAATCAGAATGTGTCTGGCAGAATCCTGACAATGAGGCAGAGCGTCTGTATTTGAAACTGTCCACAGGTGTGAGTGTGGGTGGTGACTGGGTGAGGGTGTGATGCCATGAGATGAATTGTCATCCTTTTCATAGTTGGTTCCTGCCTTGCATCTAATGATGTCATTTGAGTGTCTGTGTGTGTCCTACCCTCACTCATCCTTCACTGGACATGGAAGTAAAATGGCTGACATGACCCACTCTTGTTAAAATGCAATCAGTCTCAAAACACACTTGTGCTTTCATTTAGTGACACGTGACTGCGTTTTCTGGAGTCGAGTTTGGCTCTCGACTCCTACTGCTAAACTTGACTCTGACTCTAAACTCCTGCTGCTGCAGTCAACTGTGATTATCCAATTCTGTTACTAGAGTCGACTCTGACTCTCAACTCCTCCTAAACTTGACTCTGAATCTCGACTCCTGCTGCTGCAGTCAACTCTGACTCTTGCCTCCTGCTGCTGCAGTCGACTGACTCTCAACTCCTGCAGCCACATTCAACTCTGACTTATGACTTCTTGACACCACATGATTTTAACCACGATAACCTTTGACCTCTGCATTTAACCCATCAGTGGACGTGAACACACACACTCACATGAGTGATTGGGGCAGTGAACACACACATACACCCGGAGCAATGGGCAAACATCCCCTGTGCCCTGGGAGCAGCTTGGGGGTTAGATGCCTTGCTCAACGGCACTTCAGCCATGGAAGCTCAGGTCCAGTTTCTTTGTCCAGTGTGTGTCTTTGTTCTGTCGTTGAGTCAGCGCCTCTCTTTTCCGCAGTCATTTTTCCCTTTAATAGTAGCCTGTTTTTTTTTGTTGTTGTTTACTACAAGTGTTAGCATTTCCATTAACATATTCCTTTGTTGTTTAGCCTTAGCATTAGCCTTTTCTTTGTTGATTTTTATTTTTCTGCCCAGCATTAAGCTTTAATGAATCCCCACTTCTGTTTTCATTTACTTGCAGTGTTTCTAGGTAGGCTCTCGATCTAGCAAATGAAAGACTGAATTAATGCATGCTCCCACAGTGAACAGCACTAACAACCTCAAATCACTGTTGTTTTATAAATGCTAAAAATGTATAACCCACTGCAAGGATCTTGTTTTGAGAAGATAAATAAATGCATCATGGGATTTTATTTCTATTCTTCACTGGCTAATATTGTTAATGATACTTGCTTTTATAATTTGTCCCCACTCAATTTCTCCGCTTGATCCTTTCCACAAAGCTGCCTTAAAACCATTCCATCTGCAGAAAGACCCCCACAGATAAAACTGCCCAGAATTAACCAGAGACCAGGCCCAGTTGCGTGGACATTCACGTGGTGGTTAGTGCCCACTCCTCCCCAGTTCTTTGGGTCATTAATCTCCGCACTGTGGGCTGTGAGGTCACCCAGTCAACACCAAGACAGATTATGGGCCCTGTCCCCAATACATCAGACAACCAAGGGGGGTGTTTTATCACACTTTCTTCCCAGGAGGCCGAGGGGGTGGGGTACTGCCACAAGCTACGCTGCCATCGGGCACCGGAGAGTTCAGATCTATTCAAGGTCGTGTTCTCTCTCTCCGCCTCTCTTTCTCATTCTCTCTCACACACACACACACACACACACACACATACACACACTAGTGTCATTTGTATTTGTGAGTGAACGAAGCCAAGGTTGAGAATCCCCTCATGAGAGTGTGACACACGTGAGGAGGACTGATGTCTTCCCAGAATACAACACTCAACGGCCAAGTCTCAGGGCATTGGAGAAGAGAGAGGGAGAATCGGTCATAACAATAACAATAGGACTATCTCACTGTTGCTCTGATACTGTTGCTGAGTTTGCGGTCACTATGCCCAGTTCCAAGCATAGGCTGGAAGGCTATTTAAAGACCCCTACATTGTTATTCTATACTTTCTTATACACCAAAGTTTGAGTTTCCAGATCCTGGTGTACTTCAGAAAAATGTGAAAAACTAGACTTAACAGATCGAGGTAGTTGGGGTAGGAAACTTACCAAAAGGTTGCAGTGGCCTCTGTACAAAAGGTCAGCTGATAAAGGAGAGTGAGACCTTCAGTTGGGGATTGTAGATGGGGTTTTAGTCAGGCTGGTGTCAAGGGGATGTCATACATATCGTCACTGTCCAAACAAAAACATCCTCCATTCCAGGAGAAGGAAAAAAAATCATTTGGTTTCAAAAAGTCAATGTAAGAAGAAAGAGAACAGAGTGAAAACGGCTAAAAAACAGAGCTTCTGCTCCTCGCTCCTCACTGCTGTGCGCTCGGGGTCGGGGTGAACAGCGAGCGGCTCATTATCATTTAAAGGAACAGGTGCTGAAAGTGGGCGTTCTGAACAGGGGCTGTTTACACAGGGGGAGAACACTGCTGTGGGGCTCGTGAGGCTTTGCGGCCTTTTGTTGTTTCATGGATCTGATTGTTATTAAAGTAAAAAAATTCTCTCTCCTCTCTCTCTCTGCTGAGCTGGTAAAACTCTCTGTGAGAGATCAAGCCCCTAGTGTCAGCAAAATGATTCTGTCATATCACACACCAAGACTCACACATCTTCCCAGGGCCTCCAGCTCTCTCTCTCTCTCTCTCTCTCTCTCTCTCTCTCTCTCTCTCTTCTCTTTTTTCTTCCTTCTTCATTCCCTCGTGTTCCAGTTTGTGAATGCTTAAGTAACAGCATATACAGATTCTATCTCTTGTCTTCCCTCCATCTCCTTCTCTCCAACCTGCTTTTTTCTCTTTTCATCTCTTCCACTTTTTTCCTCTGATGTGTACCTGCCCTTCTTTGTCCTTCTCTTATGATCAATACACAGCTAGAACCTTTCAATAGCTCTCCTAAAAACACGCACACACACACACACAGGCCACTATCCTCAAACCCCCCCCCACACACACACATTTTATACACACCTCAATTTCTCTGATAATTCTCTTTTCTTCTTTCTTGTTCCTTATTTTCTTCTGGGTTTCTGGATACTAGTCCGTAAGTAGTGTACATCGGTTGTTCACTGGATTTACGGTGCATTGTGGGTAATAATCAAGTGTAGAATATAGGGAATCAAATCACTCACTGAGAAATCAGACAACACTACAAAATGGCCGACACACTAAATAGTACACTAACCAGTGAATAGGAAGCGATTTCAGACACAGCCATAGGTTAGAATCTACGGGTCATTATGGGAGGAGTCAGTGGCACCAGGCCAACTCATCCCATTTTAATAAAATTCTGGTTTCTGGAGGTTTTTAGACAACGGAGAGACTCCAAACCCTGAAACCGAGATGAGGATGTTGCTCCACAGGTGTGTAATATGGACTTATCTTTTATTTTGTATCTGTTTCTGATCACTTAAGGTGGAAATGTCTCTAAACTCAGGAGACGGCTAACTGCATTAGCGACAGTGCTACAAAACTAAACAGCTCGTGTTACACATGAGTTTCTGTGGGAATTCAAACAGTGAATAAAATCTTACAGATGATTTACACTTCAGACACCAACAAACAACAGTTGTTTTTCTCCTCAAACACACTGTTCCACCTTAAAAGACGTGGAGCTTCTGAACAGAAACAAAGCAGAGAGAACTGCAGGTCCACAGAATCATAGACACTGCCTTTAAAGAACACAGTTCCTGTGTCCATAGCAAGGCTGACTGTTCCCATTGGAGCACTGCTGAATTATTTACTTTCTTTCTCTCTCTCTCTCATCCTGGAGTGCTACGGTCTCTCTGACCCACTTCCAGAAACGCACCGTGTCACCCCTCACCTGCTCGGCTCAAGGACAACAGCAGGACGGACACCTGCAGCCCACGACCTCGATCTACATTCTGCTTTTAACTTCATCTCTATCTCTCTCCATTTCTATCCTTGCTTCCCTCTCTTCCTGTCCATGAATCACAGTCTTCCTCTCTTCTCCCCCTCGCACTCATTCTCTCTATTGGCTCCTCTGTTTATCTCTCTCTTTCTCTGTCTTTAACTTACTCTCTCTGCTCCTCTCTGTTGTTCTACTCCTTAGTAGCACTCTCTTTCTCTCTCTCTTTTTACCAACATCATTCTCTGTTCTCTTATCTTTTCTTCCACACACACGTTATCTCGCTCTCTTTTTCAATCTGCTTCTCTTTCACTGCTTCTGTAGCATGTTCATCATTTTCTTTCTCAATCTTATTTGGTTCTCTCTCTCTCTCTCTCTCTCTCTCTCTCTCTCTCTCTCTCTCTCTGTAGTTTGATTTTACCCCAGCTGTAGATCCACACTAATAGAAGAAGCTCAGAAGCACAGAGATTTGCCCAGCGCTGCTCAAAACGGTTTGAGAGGATTGTGACAATGAAAAGTACAGTCTTGTCGTGGTGTATATTTATTTTACACATCTGTAAAACAGCTGTTCATGAAGCAATAAAACTGATTGTGACAGATGTCTGCTGCTGTCTTATTTCCTATAATCTTTGATTGACTTGAAAGCACGCCTCTTGTGTGACATTCAAACGTTCAAATCCATCTGGTTCTTCACTGAAGTTTTCTTTTTTTATTTTAAATGATCATACGCTATTTATTTGTAAAAGAGGGCAGTCAATGTCTGGCTCAAGAAATCCATATAAGAAACTAACTAAATGCAGTGAGAATGAAGAAAACACCATTGCAGCAATAAGCCAAAAACACTAGGAGAATTATTATTTCAGAATAAAACTATCACTTACATTAGCACATGTAATTATAGAGTTTCTGACTAGAACATCACTCCAGTGATGGTGATAACTAAAGCCAAAACGAGAGAAGCAGGCTCTCACTAACTTTAGTCTGAGTTTATACCTGTCACACCCTCGTCCTGTCATGTCTGTTTTCCCCGCCATGTGCTCTCTTAGCACATGGATCTGTATGTTGTTGTCCATGTCTCCGCCCATGTCCCGCCTTTCTTCCTCCCCGTCGTTATCTGTCTCAGGTGCGTCTTGTCTGTGTTAAGTCCCCTTGTCTCACTGTTGTTGTCTTGTTATCATAATCTCTCTTTTGTTATTCTTTCATAAATAAAGTTCACTTTGTTTTAGCGTGTGTGTCCGCCTCCGTCAGTCCACCATATGCATTCCTGACAATACCTGGGAATCAAAACTAAAATTTTTTGGGGGAAATTTATCAGCGCAGCTCCTACAGACAGACAAACTTGTGTCTTGAAGGCGCCTGCGCAGTCTCTCACTTTTCCGGTAATCATTGCATGAGCAGTCGATCAGGAAGTGATAGGTTTGACCACAGTTTTACCCACTGATCACAGCGAGATCACTGGGTCCTGTTTAAATTACTGTCACTAGTGACTGTGGGTTCACACCTCTGACCTGTGATTCCAGGACAGGATCCGTGGTTTGGGAAATGACTAAAAACTAGTCATTTGTTTAAATGACATTTGTTAACACATTAATCACAGTTTTTTTTTTTTTTTTTGTGATTAATCATACTTTAAAATTCCAGTGTTTAATTATTTGCATGACAAATTGATTAAAGGGAACTCTTACTTTATTATAACATTTTCAGAGTATTTTTTTTTTTATGATGTTTGAATTAGAATCTCTTAATTTGCTGAGTAAAAGTTTCAGGGAGAGAGTTAACATCAAAAACATCAAAGCTCAGGCACAAGCTTTAATCGAGAAAACTGCAGCTCAGACACCGACACACCTCTGTATTCAGCTTCAACTACTTTGTAAGAGTTAAAGGTTATAAAAGATAAAGAGGCTTGAGAAAAAATGTTCTGTGTTTGTGTGTGAGACAGAAAAAGACAAAGTTTAAATTCATGTTTCAGCATAAAAAAATAATGTAATCTACCTCCTGAACTCAACAGTAAATGTCCAGACCTGATTCTGTGGATCTGAATTCTCACACGTAGCATATACACAGGGTTTGTCCATCTCAGATGCATTCTCACCACTGGAAATGTTCCATATGGTTCCACCAGGGGGCAGTGGCTGTGCAGCACTACGGGACATTAGCGGCTCTATTCACCCAGGGACTCATTCAGACATTACCCGGACTGTGCACTAGGGGTCTGGTAATGCCCCATTTGCATTCACACATACAACATCAATTCCAATGAAGTTTTGACATTGTGTAAAACATAAATGAAAACAGAATATGATTATTTGAAAATATTTATTGTTTTTTTTTTTTTTTGCAAATATTCACTCATTTTAAATTTGAGGCCTGCAACATGTTTCAAAAAAGTTGGGCAACAAAAGTTGAGGAATGCTCAGACAGCCCCTGTTTGGTGAACAGGTTAATTGGAAACAGGTGAGTGTCATAATTGGGTATAAAGGGAGCATCCCCAAAGGGCTCAGTCATTCTCAAGCAAGGATGTTCACTTTGTGAACAACTGCGTGAGCAAATCGTCCAACAGTATAAGAACATTGATTCTCAGTGTACAATTACAAGAAATTTAGGGATTTTATCATTTACAGTCCATAATATCATCAAAAGATTCAGAGAATCTGAGAAAAATAAAGAGGAAAAAGACTGACCGGATTGTTATCAGCGCAAAGATCAAAACCCAGCATCTCTGATGGTATGGGGGTGTGTTAGTGCCCATGGTGTGGGTAACTTGCACATCTGTGAAGGCGCCATTAATGCTGAAAGGTACAGACAGGTTTTGGAGCAACACATGCTGCCATCCAAGCAACGTCTTTTTCAGGTACGTCCCTGCTTATTTCAGCAAGACAATGCCAAGACACATTCTGCACATATTACAGCAGTGTGGCTTTGTAGTAAAAGGTTGCGGTACTAGACTGGCCTCCTGCAGTTCACACCTGTCTCCCATTGAAAATGTGTGGCGCAACGTGAAGCACAAAATACAACAACGGAGACTGTTGAGCAACTGTACATCAAGCAAAAATGGGAAAGAATTCCACCTACAAAGCTTCAACAATTAGTGTCCTCAGTTCCCAAACACTTACTGAGTGTTGTTAAAAGGAAAGGTGATGTAACACAATGGTAAACAGGACCTTGTCCCAACATTTTTGGAACATGTTGCAGGCCTCAAATTCAAAATGAGTTAATATTTGCAAGAAACCAATAAAGTTTTTCCGTTTGAAAATTAAATATATTACCTTTGTAGTGTCGCAGTCACACAGTTCCAATGACTTGGAGGTTGTGGGTTCGAGTCCCGCTCCGGGTGACTGTCTGTGAGGAGTGTGGTGTGTTCTCCCCGTGTCCGCGTGGGTTTCCTCCGGGTGACTGTCTGTGAGGAGTGTGGTGTGTTCTCTCTGTGTCTGCGTGGGTTTCCTTCGGGTGACTGTCTGTGAGGAGTGTGGTGTGTTCTCCCTGTGTCTGCGTGGGTTTCCTCCGGGTGACTGTCTGTGAGGAGTGTGGTGTGTTCTCCCTGTGTCTGCGTGGGTTTCCTCTGGGTGACTGTCTGTGAGGAGTGTGGTGTGTTCTCCCTGTGTCTGCGTGGGTTTCCTTCGGGTGACTGTCTGTGAGGAGTGTGGTGTGTTCTCCCTGTGTCTGCGTGGGTTTCCTCCGGGTGACTGTCTGTGAGGAGTGTGGTGTGTTCTCTCTGTGTCTGCGTGGGTTTCCTCCGGGTCACTGTCTGTGAGGAGTGTGGTGTGTTCTCTCTGTGTCTGCGTGGGTTTCCTCCGGGTGCTCCGGTTTCCTCCCACGCTCCAAAAACATGTTGGTAGGTGGATTGGCGACTCAGAAGTGTCCGTAGGTGTGAATGTGTGTGTGTGTTTGTCTGTGTTGCCCTGTGAAGGACTGGCACCCCCTCCAGGGTGTATTCCCGCCTTGCGTCCAACGACTCCAGGTAGGCTCTGGACCCACCGCGACCCTGAATTGGATAAGGATTACAGGCAATGAATGAATGAATGAACCTTTTGTAGTGTATTTAATAGAATATAGGTTGAAAAGATTTGCAAATCATTGTATTCTGTTTTTATTCATGTTTTACACAGCGTGTACTTCATTGGAATTGGGGTTGTACAGATCCTCTGGGTAAAGTCCGGAAATGCCTGAAGCTAACTCTAAACTTGACTCGTACCTGTACCCTAACCCTAGTCTTCACTGTAAAAGTCTGTAATTGTACATTGTGGGGATCACAGGCTGGTCCACATGAGGGAGGTTTTTTTTTGCAGGTTTTGGTCCCCACAACATGATGTATTCCTGATATGCTCATGCTCTCTCTCTCTCTCTCTCTCTCTCTCTCTCTCTCTCTCTCTCTCTCTCTCTCTCTCTCTCTCACACACACACACACACACACACACACACCTAACTGTCTTTAGAGGAGCTGAGCTGGGTCCTACATTATTTAACCCTGCTCCAGTTGGGCCAAGGAGCCCTTAATATTTCATCTCCGCATAATTCTGTCCAGAGGTGTGTGTAGGTGCGTGTTGGTGTGTGTAGGTTTGTCTGGAAGATGGTTGTCCATCCACCTGCAGTCTTTCTTCACTCCTTCACTTCTCCACTCTCTTCATTTACACTCATCCCACGTTCCCAACACAACCTGTAAGAGCACTTCATATATGTACCAGGATTCACACTGCAAAAATACACCCTTACTAAGAGAAATCACTGTCCATTTCTGGTATTTTTCATTATTAAAATGTTGTAATTTTAAGGTTATTCAACTGTTTCTGAACAGATTTATGTGTTTACAGAAAGTGTCTCACTCCATTTGTCTTTTGTTTAAAAATATTTATAAAAAAGGGAAAATTAAACACATTATTTCAAAAAACAAGTCAAATGACCTTCATTCATTTATCTATCTTTTGTGGGTTTAGGGCTTGCGCAGAATCATTGGGTGAAGGCAGAAACACACCATGGACAGTATATCACACAATTACAGACTTCTGATGCTTCCTTTCAACCTGTTCATTCATGGTCAGCACCCCCACAGGACCCCCAGAGAGCAGGCAGCACTATCATGGGGGTGGTGTGTTGTGCTGGTGTAGAGTGGATCAGACACAGCAGTGCTGCTGGAGTTTTAAACCCTGTGTCCACTCTCTGTCCACTCTGTGAGACACTCCTCCCTCGTTGGTCCACCTTGTAGATGTAGAGTCAGAGACAGTAGCTCATCTGTCGCTGCACAGTGTGTGTCGCTCGTCCTCTAGTCCTTCATCAGTGACACAGGACGCTGTCGGGTGGGTGTTTTTAGTTGGTGGAATATTCACTACCTAAATTATACCTGCACTCTGAGAATGACAAAGTGCTGCTGTGTGGTCAGTGGAGCTGAGAGAATGGAGAGTGAGTGTAGAAACAAGCTGGTCATAATGTTATGGCTGTTGATGTAAATACACAACAGTGAACAGAGCACAGGGGATGTGAGGGAAGAATGTGGTCAGAACAAAAGAGAGGTCTGAAGTTCAACGTGACACAGAAACACAGAACAAACACAGAATATTTTCCCTCCATCTCACAGGCTGCAGCTCTTTTTAAAGAGTGGAGAATGGAATGGAAACTGGAACAGAGTATACAAATTGGACTGGAGTCTTGAAACAAGTTTGGACCCTGGACACCAGAGTGGAGTCTTGTAAACCGACTGGGGTCAGGAAACTAGACTGAATGGAGTCTTGAAAGCAAAATGGAGTCTTGAAACTAGACTGGAGTCTGGATACCGGACTGGAGTCTGGATACTGGACAGGAGTCTTGAAACCGGACTGGAGTCTTGAAACCGGACTGGAGTCTTGAAACCGGACTGGAGTCTTGAAACCAGACTGGAGTCTGAAAACTGGAGTGAAGTCAGGAAACCAAATTGCAGTGTGGAAACAGAACATGAATCTGGAATCTGGACTGGAGTCTTGAAACCAGACTGGAATCTAAAAACAGAGTCTGGGGACTAGATTGGAGTCTAGGTATTGAACTGATATCTGGTATTGTTATATTGTTGTCTGGAAAATGGCCTGGAGCATTGAATCTGGAATGAAAAATGGATTGGAAAATGGAAACTGGATTGTAGTCTGAAAAACTAGACTGGAGTTTTGAAACCAGACAGGAATCTGGAAATCGAATTTGAATCTATCAACTGGAGAATAGATTAGAGTCTAGATATTGAACTGAAATCTAAAACTAGATTGTTTTCTTGAAAATGGACTGCATGTCTGTAAACTGGAGCCTGGAAACTGAAAACTAGATTGTAGTCTGGAAACTGGAGAGCTGCATATCTGCCCAAGGTCACTATGCCGATACCAAGTGTTGGTTGGAGGGGTATAAAGAACCCAGTACTGAGATCCAAAGCAATGGGTCCATGTTCTCTGGAGTGACGGATCTAGCACTAATCCTCCAACATCAGCACCTTACCTCACTGACGGTAATGTGGCTAAATGTCTTCAAATCCTCACAGCAATGTTCCAACATTTCCTGTAAAACCCTTCCCTGGAAAGCAGAGGCTGTTACAACACTTCGACCAATCACCTTCAGTTCAGAAAAACGTTAACCTGCATGTGTCTACCGCTTTAGAAAATACAGTCTAGTCTGAACAACGTTAATGACGAGGTGAACACTGCCGGCTGTCACGCCACTGTCCAATAAAATGGACGCTTCATGTTTGAAGCACAAAGTTTGTAAAACAAGAGCTGACCAGGCCTTTTTGTTCCGGGGAAGTTGGACAGTTCTGGCATAGAGACGAGACGCTGTTAATAACACGTCCCCCGCAGGCCTGAAAAACATTCAGCATCCAGACTGGAGCAAGAGATTTGTTGAGTCAGACGCATCCTCTGCTCCTCTGCCCTCAGATACGCGTTAATGAACAATTAAGAGCAGTCTGAACATCTCGGAGACAGCTGCAGTGAACCCAAGCTCAGGGAAAGTGAGGAGAGGGAGAAAAGGCAAATAAAGCTGAGATCAATGCGAGCTCAGTTCACTGTGGAACTGTCACTGCTTCAGGAAAACACACACACAGCAGGAGCTTCCTTAAAGGGGACGTGCCCTGCCTCTTCTCCACATTGGAACACAGCTCTGGGGTTTGGTCCAAACCCCACAAGCACCACAGCAGCGTTTCTACCCATGTCTAAACAGCCCTGTTCAGATCGACTACGTTCACACAGCAGTTTAAAGTGGCCCAAACCTGATTTTTGTTCTGCTGTTCACACTGTGTATATAACGTGACTTATATCTGACAAGAGTCTGAACAGATCACGCTCCTGAACTGGAAGGGATTGGTGTTTTACTACAGCACTGTATCACAACACCTCCTTTATCTTCATTCAGAATCAGCTCTGTGTTAAAAACAGACATAATGAGTTTAATTTTCCCATGATCCATATTTATGAGGCTTTATACTGCCATTTGTTTTATAAAAATACTTAAAATAAATGTCCATGTTTATTTTCTAATAAATGAGAGACAGGAGTCTGGATTAAGTTTTACATTTTTTTTTATTTGTTTGTTTCCCAATCGCTTTTACAAACATAAAACATTTTTTGGACTTGTCGGTTTCCATGTCAAGGTGACACAGTGGAGCAGTAGGTAGTGTCTCTGTCACAGCTCCATGGTCCTGGAGGTTGTGGGTTCCTGCTCCAGGTGACTGTCTGTGAGGAGTGTGGTGTGTTCTCCCTGTGTTTGCGTGGGTTTCCTCTGGGTGACTGTCTGTGAGGAATGTGGTGTGTTCTCCCTGTGTCTGCGTGGGTTTCCTCCGGGTGACTGTCTGTGAGGAGTGTGGTGTGTTCTCTCTGTGTCTGTGTGGGTTTCCTCTGGGTGACTGTCTGTGAGGAGTGTGGTGTGTTCTCTCTGTGTCTGTGTGGGTTTCCTCCGGGTGACTGTCTGTGAGGAGTGTGGTGTGTTCTCCCTGTGTCTGCGTGGGTTTCCTCCGGGTGACTGTCTGTGAGGAGTGTGGTGTGTTCTCCCTGTGTCTGTGTGGGTTTCCTCCGGGTGTCTGTCTGTGAGGAGTGTGGTGTGTTCTCCCTGTGTCTGCGTGGGTTACCTCCGGGTGACTGTCTGTGAGGAGTGTGGTGTGTTCTCTCTGTGTCTGCGTGGGTTTCCTCCGGGTGTCTGTCTGTGAGGAGTGTGGTGTGTTCTCCCTGTGTCTGCGTGGGTTACCTCCGGGTGACTGTCTGTGAGGAGTGTGGTGTGTTCTCTCTGTGTCTGCGTGGGTTTCCTCCGGGTGACTGTCTGTGAGGAGTGTGGTGTGTTCTCCCTGTGTCTGCGTGGGTTTCCTCCGGGTGACTGTCTGTGAGGAGTGTGGTGTGTTCTCTCTGTGTCTGCGTGGGTTTCCTCCAGGTGACTGTCTGTGAGGAGTGTGGTGTGTTCTCTCTGTGTCTGCGTGGGTTTCCTCCAGGTGACTGTCTGTAAGGAGTGTGGTGTGTTCTCCCTGTGTCTGCGTGAGATTCTGAGTTTAACCTCGTCTTTTTGCTCTCAAATAAACACAGGTCCAACGCTGTGATTGGACAGACTCAGACGAGGGGGCGGGGCCATTCTAAAGTCTCTGCACTTGACGTCAGAAGCGGGGCAGAATCTAAATGCCTCGTCTTGTTTCTCAGTGCGTGTGTTGGTGGGCTCCAGATTCACACATTAACATGAGTTTTTCATAATATGTGCCTTTTAAAGTCCATTTCCGAGGCGTATTGTGTGTCCTCATCTCACTTATGGAAACCAAGGCCTCAAAAGATGTTGAAGATATGAATCTGGCCGGAATGTTATCCATGTATATATTTATATGATTGTTAACTTGTGCTTGTTCCAAAGTGAGAATGCTTTGCCACAGCGACTCGACAGAGATCTTAAAGCAAGGCTGCACTGGGCTTCATTCCCCAGATGTCGCAGTCTCAAGGCCTTTAGTGAACTGTTTTAACTGCATGGAAAAGTCAGAGTGTCTTCAGACGCCCCAGTGGCCTCAAACTTCAGACGTTCCAGAGGCATGAGCATGTCTTTGTTTCTTTAAGAAAGAGAGTGAGAGAGAGAGAGAGAGAGAGAGTGTGTGTTATCAACAAGGCACTGAAACATTGAGGCCAGTGGTGTGTCCAGCAAAGGGCAGCAGAGGAGCGGCCAGCAGCATTTCCATCAGACACCGAAGGAGAGTTCGCTTCTGTGCTTTATGTTAGCTTTGGCAAGTCAAGCGAGAATTGTTTCAGTTCAAAACGCTAAGAGGAGGACAAGGCTTTGAGCAAGAACACTGTAAAAAGAACAGAGAGAGAGAGAGAGAGAGAGAGAGAGAGAGAGAGAGAGAGAGAGAAAGGAATAACAAGGACACTGCACACAGACCCTTTTTGATGCAAACATGGACTTCACTGTGCCAAAATAAGGAGAAAATGCACCAAAGTCACTGCTCACGACTTCTCACTCTCTTCTGTTATAGAATATTGTAAAGACTTTGCATTGTATATTTGACCTTTTTTGAGTGATTTTAATCCAATAAAAAGTGTCTAATTCCATTTGAAGATCATTACCTTCGCCTGTGTTTCAGTTCAGGGTGAGAGTGCTCTGGAGTCCGGCTCTTTGTCCGTGTTTTGTTCAGTTGTTCCTGTTTATTTCGTATTTATCCAGTAAATATCCTCCCTCCTGTGCTGCCATTGGCTGAGCTTGTTCCTTTATCGCTGCTTGGAATTTGGCTGCTTGCTATCACTGATGCTAACATCTGGGTCTGCCGTCATTGGCCGCCTGTCTGCTTTCGCGTCTCTGACGGCTGGGATTGAGGGGCTCGTTGGCTTCACTAGTGGCTACTAGCGGAGTCTGCTGACTAGTGGCAGCCATTTTCGGCAGCTTCCTCACTGCTTTTGCTGCTTTGTCAGCTGGGATTGTTGACAAAGCACCACGTCTCCAGCTAGTGACTGCTAATACTGCTGGTTCTCACTGAGTTTAGTTGTGGTGGTCATGGTCCTGTGTCTCACTGGGCACCAAGAGGAAACCTGTACAGACACAGGGAGAACACACACCACTTCCCACAGACAGTGACCCCAGGAGAAGATCTCACCCGCAGCACCATCATATCGCCCTAAAACGGACGTTGATTGGAGAATTTAGAAACATTAAATGCTGGAATACAAAGTTTGAGAGTGACACCGAGATACTGAAGGGCTCTGAAGTGTCCAGCAGATAATCCTCTAAAGACTCTTTTTCTCTCTCAGAGCCTGGGAACAGCAACACATCACACACTCGCTGGACATGACATCAGGCTGCTGCAGTAATCCTGCAGTGGTGTAATTTAATCAGGAGAAAGAGCTCTGAGCTTAACACCCTTCGGTTACCACTGTCTCACTGAAGAATGAGCTCAGACCAGAATACACACACTGTAACTATCTCACGCTCAAAAAAGAAAAAAAAAATAAGAGCTCTGAGAAAGTGGAATCTTCTTAAATCTCACCAATGTATCTAATATTTCACATCATGAGACTGATTTAAAATATTATTAGATTCAGCAGCATATTTCTCAGACTGTGCATGTTACATGTGATTTTATCAAGCAAATGTGTTTTTTTCATTTGTCTCAAGAAATACAAGCAGCAATGGTTGAGCTTTTCTATCACAGAGGAACCACAGAACTCTAATTCACCACAGAAACTCATGTGTAACTCGAGCTGTTTAGTTTTGTAGCATTTTCGCTCTGTGTTTACTTTCATGCAGTTAGCGCTCTCCTGAATTTAGAGTCAGTTCCACCTTAAGTAATGTAACTCATTCATTCATTGTCTGTAACCCTTATCCAGTTCAGGGTTGCGGTGGGTCCAGAGCCTACCTGGAATCATTGGGCACAAGGCAGGAATACACCCTGGAGGGGGCGCCAGTCCTTCACAGAGCAACACAGACACACACACACATTCCCTCACACACTCACACATACGGACACTTTTGAGTCGCCAATCCACCTACCAACGTGTGTTTTTGGACTGTGGGAGGAAACCAAAGCACCTGGAGGAAACCCACGCAGACACAGGGAGAACACACCACACTCCTCACAGACAGTCACCCGGAGGAAACCCATGCAGACACAGGGAGAACACACCACACTCCTCACAGACAGTCACCCGGAGAAAACCCACGCAGACACGGAGAACATACCACACTCTTCACAGACAGTCACCCGGAGGAAACCCATGCAGACACAGGGAGAACACACCACACTCCTCACAGACAGTCACCCGGAGGAAACCCACGCAGACACAGGGAGAACACACCACACTCCTCACAGACAGTCACCCGGAGGAAACCCATGCAGACACAGGGAGAACACACCACACTCCTCACAGACAGTCACCCGGAGGAAACCCACGCAGACACGGAGAACATACCACACTCCTCACAGACAGTCACCCGGAGGAAACCCACGCAAACACAGAGAGAACACACCACACTCCTCACAGACAGTCACCCGGAGGAAACCCACGCAGACACAGGGAGAACACACCACACTCCTCACAGACAGTCACCCGGAGGAAACCCACGCAGACACAGGGAGAACACACCACACTCCTCACAGACAGTCACCCGGAGGAAACCCATGCAGACACAGGGAGAACACACCACACTCCTCACAGACAGTCACCCGGAGGAAACCCACGCAGACACAGGGAGAACACACCACACTCCTCACAGACAGTCACCCGGAGGAAACCCACGCAGACACAGAGAGAACACACCACACTCCTCACAGACAGTCACAATCAGTCATACACAGTTATTATTGAGCTGATGATAGTGTCTTGGGCTTGTGTTTTCAAGTTCCAGAATGGGCAAGGGCAAGGCTTCCCTGTTCCTCCAGGTAGGAGTTATTCCCACATTTTATTTAGAGATTCTGAGTTCCTCATGGTCTTTGCGGGGCTTGATCCCTGGTAGGGAAACAGACCAATGGTTCCCTCTGAATATTTTTCCTTAAAAAGTGTTTTAAACCAACTGAATTAGACACGTTCAACTGATAAAATCGCTTAAAGCAAGTTGAAGTGTCTAGAAATAAAGCAAATATTCTTACTCATAGTCTCAGAATGAGATGTATTAGAGATGGTGTCTGGATTTAAGATTTTGGCAGTGTAGAGTCCATTAGGATCCTCTTCCCTGAGGCTGCTCAGTTCATTTAATAATGTATTAAACATAATCATATTTATTTAAATGCTGTTACAGGGAAACCACTGGTCTGCTTGTGCTACCACAGATCCAGCCTCCCCTGGGACACAGAGGAACTCCGAAACAAGAGAAAGAGAGGCTTCTGGCGTTGGAATTTCAACCTGGAGGGACAGGACAGCCTTGCCCTAAGCGAGGGAATGCCTCACATCTGGTAGCAACTGAAGGTGCAATCCCAAGGCACCATCATCCACTCATCAGAGGTGTCAAAAAAGTGCATCTGCTCAGCATTGTGGACCAGAGCTCTACCAACTGAGCAAACTCTGTCCATAAACCTCCTCTGTCGACTTGATCTTGGTCTTTAGAGATTGCACATTCCATTCCTCAGTGTGTAAGGCATCCTCTCGCTTAAGGGCAATGTAATCTTGTTCCTCCAGGTTCCCCATGACAACTGGAATTGATGTGTAATATTGATGCCAAGTCTGGCAGCAGGGTGGCGCAGCAGGTAGTGTCGCAGTCACACAGCTCCAGGGGCCTGGAGGTTGTGGGTTCGATTCCCGCTCCGGGTGACTGTCTGTGAGGAGTGTGGCGTGTTCTCCCTGTGTCTGCGTGGGTTTCCTCCAAGTGACTGTCTGTAAGGAGTGTGGTGTGTTCTCCCTGTGTCTTTGTGGGTTTCCTCCGGGTGACTGTCTGTGAGGAGTGTGGTGTATTCTCTCTGTGTCTGTGTGGGTTTCCTCCGGGTGACTGTCTGTGAGGAGTGTGTTGTGTTCTCCCTGTGTCTGCGTGGGTTTCCTCCGGGTGACTGTCTGTGAGGAGTGTGGTGTATTCTCTCTGTGTCTGTGTGGGTTTCCTCCGGGTGACTGTCTGTGAGGAGTGTGGTGTGTTCTCCCTGTGTCTGCGTGGGTTTCCTCCGGGTGACTGTCTGTGAGGAGTGTGGTGTGTTCTCCCTGTGTCTGCGTGGGTTTCCTCCGGGTGACTGTCTGTGAGGAGTGTGGTGTGTTCTTTCTGTGTCCGCGTGGGTTTCCTCCGGGTGACTGCCCTGTGAAGGACTGGTGCCCCCTCCAGGGTGTGTTCCCGCCTTGCGCCCAATGATTCCAGGTAGGCTCTGGACCCACCACGAGCCTGAACTGGATAAGCGCTTACAGATAATGGATGATTAATGGATATTGATGCCAAGTGTAATATACAACGAGAACTATAGAGGGCATAAGGATTCTTTCTCATTAATAATGAGGTGTGTCTTCCTGGGTGACGTTTGGTAATACACTGGCTAAATGTTTCTACATTAAACATAACTCCAGCTGCAGTTCTTATGATCCACACACATTCTGACAGATTGTAATACCCTACAGGAAGCGTAGGGGGCGATATGACATATGCCATATCATACATTACGATGCTTATGGGGTGCAATTTATATAGAAATATAGTCCTCAAATATTTCCCTTTGTTTTCTAATGGATGTTACAATCTGTGATAATGATTGTGTGGATCGTATGTACATTATGAGATTTTATAATTGAAATATAGCAGCAACATCACCCCCTATACTTCCTACTACAAGCTGTAAGAATTAATGTGTGGATCATATGAAGATTATGGCACCATAAAGAGTATGATTTAAATGCAAATATAGTCATCACATGAGCCCTATGCTTTCTGCAGTGTGTTACAATTTCTCAGAATGAATTTGTAGATCATATAAACAGCATGAGGCCTTATGAAGTGTGATTTAAAGGGAAATATAGTCATTATACAGCCCCTGTGGTTTCTGTAAGTTATTACACTCTGTCAGAAAGAATGTGTGATTCATATGTACATTATGGGTCCTCATAGAGTGAAATTTAATGTAAATGTAGTTGTCATATCGCCCCCTATGCTTCCTGTAGGGTATTACAATATGTCAGAATGTGTGTGGATCATAGGAACTGCAGCCGGAGTTATGTTTAATGTAGAAACCTTTAGCCAGTGTATTACCAGCTGTCACCCAGGAAGACACACCTCATTATTAAGGGAAATCAACACAAGAACCGTCCAAGAACCCACTTTTTTAAAGCGAGTAAGTGCTATGTGCTTAGAGACTGAGATGCTGATCAGCAGATCAGTGACATTGAGGCTCCGGTCTTCCTCACACTGTTTCAGATCACAATGGCGATGATAGGATCTACTTTCCTCATTCACCCGCAAGGTTGGGGTGTGGATCTTTTAAATGTCTATTCAGGCTGTTAATTAGGACGATAAGGTTTCGATGAGGATGGTGGAGGGGGGTTGGTGGGGGGTGAGGATGGGGGATAAAGCAGAAACTGCGAAGGGGTGTTCAGGATTTATCCTCTCCATCTTATCAGCTGTAATATCGTCTTTCTTCCTCCAGCCGTCGGCTCTGATTCATCGACTGGATCCACTCAGACTCACACACACACACTAACCTTGAGTGCTTCCCACCAATATCCACTGCATACACAGCATAGCTGGATTCCGAGTGTTTATGTATATACCGTTGCCACAGTGATTGGGTCGAGGAACATGTTTAAGCCAATCGTTGAAAATGCCACTACACAGCGTCATGATTCATTTGCATAAAGTTGAGAAAATCTATATTTGTCACTTGTCGCTTTGTTGCTGTGTCACTTGCTACTTGTCACTGAATCGTGAACTGGGAACACGATGTCCACTTCTTTCACATGTCTCACAGTCACCTGTGAGCGAGGCTACTCCACTGGCTACGCAACCTCCACCATTTCCAGTGGTGCTGCTCCACCTCCACATCTACATGCTTTCAGAAAACACGGCAAAAGGAGATACCATCTATATTTGGCAGATTTAACGTTGAGTATCAATGAGCCTTAACCGTAGCCCAGTCTTTAAAGGCTGTTACACACCCGACACGTCACGTGGTGCAGTGTCCAGAGATGTGAAACGCACACGGGTGTCGGAAACATGCGGCGATGCTCAGCGACTCCCAGGACTGTTCAGTTCCTCATGGTATATTTCATCATGAATACAGTAGATTAAAACCACATTGCGACAGGGAAAGACACAGTAAGTGGCTTTAAATTTACATATAAAGTTGAATTGACTTGAGTGCATCTGGGTTGTGGCCTTCAAGGAGACTTCTGTTGATACTCATCTCCTTTTAAAGCAATGGTCTCACAATGCACCCGATGTGTAGCAGCCTTTATAAAATATCTACCAATCATAACCAAGCATTAACGGACATAACGAAGGAATGTCTGGGGTGAACTTTTCTCTGTGTTTTTACTGACTTTTGAAGGCTGTGTTGTGTTGTGAACAGAGATGGGTCTGAGTCTGTGGTGAGGCACAGAGTAATGCTGAAAATGTGTGTGTCCTCAACTACACACACACACACACACACACACACACACACCATCTCAGGGCAGTGATAAACTCTAACAACACGTAAAGTTAATTCACTTTAAACTCCAGCAGGCTTTCCCCCTGTCGCCTCCACTCCATCAGCCACTGCCAAGCAGGGTCTCCGTCGCATGCCAATGTCCCACAGTCCTCGGCTCACACACACACACACACACACTATCTCCTGAGCTGAGGAAACACTCCAGCACCTTGTTACATGTTTATGCAACACCAGGGCCTTGTGGGTGTGTGATAAAATGGATTCGACAGAAACAAATAGTTGTTTCCACATCGACTTATTTCGAATTCATCGATGAATTTGTCTAATCGACCCTTTTTTCCTCCACTCTGCTTCACTTCCCCTCACCGTGCTTCTGCACATCATTCAGAGTCAGATCTGAGTGCATCAGAGGATGAGTACCTCAGAGTACATAGTACTGACTCCTACTTCAGAGTGAAACCTGCTCTTTCAATCCCAATTAGAACTAGATGCTAAATATAATATACACCACATTTAAAACTACTACCAATTTTTACAAAGGACAGACAAAACAGAGATTATGTCATCTAACTTCTCACTACATTTAGTTTTTCTCAAAGCTGTAATGGAGGAACAACAACAATGATGCTGACTTTGGTTCTTTTTGCCAGCTTCTTATTCTTACTTTCCATACCACCTTAAATTGTGCAACAGTCACATTGTGGTGCCTCCAGTTTGCCTTATATTTTGTGCCAGGCACAGGTTTATACCTCCTGTCCACCTTAACTGGTGCAACAATCATATTTTGGAGCCCCTGGTCCACCATAAACGCTGTTGTTACTAGTATCTTGTGCTTCCGGTCCACCTTAAATCATGCTGCAATCACATTCTGGTGCCTCCAGTCCACCTTTAAATGATATGTCAATTACAGTCTGGTTCCTCTGGTCCACCTTAAATGGTGCAACAGTCACATTGGAGTGTCTCCTGTCTACCTTAAATGTTGTACCAGACAAAGCTTTGGTCCTCAGTCCACCTTAAATCATGCAGCAATTATCTTTTGGTGCCACCGTCCCAACTTAAATGATTACAACAGTAATATTCTGGTGTTGCAAGTCCACCTTAAATGGTGCAGTAATCATATTATGGTGTCTTTGGTACACCTTAAATGGTGCAACGATCACATTCTGCTGCCTGCAGTCCACCTTAAATGGAATGTAATCACAATCTGATATAATCTGGTTCCTCTGGCCCAACTTACATGGTGAGGCCGTCACATTCTGTTTCCTCAGGTCCACCTTAAATAGTGTGGCCATTACAATCTGGTCTCTCTGGTCTTAAATAATGCAGTTATTGCAAATCCACTTACCAACATGAACACACAGGACCTGAGATTCTGCAGCTGTGAGGCAAAGGTGTGAGTGACTGGGTGAGTGTGTGAAAGTGCCCAAAGGTGTGAGTGACTGGGTGAGTGTGTGAGTGACTGGGTGAGTGTGTGAGTGATTGGGTGAGTGACTGGGTGAGTGTGTGAATGACTGGGTGAGTGTTTGAGTGATTGGGTGAGTGTGTGAAAGTGCCCAAAGATGTGAGTGAGAAGGTGAGTGTGTGAGTGACTGGGTGAATGTGTGACTGGCTGGGTGAGTGTGTGAGTGACTGGGTGAGTGTGTGAAAGTGCCCAAAGATGTGAGTGAGAAGGTGAGTGTGTGAGTGACTGGGTGAGTGTGTGAAAGTGCCCAAAGATGTGAGTGAGAAGCTGAGTGTGTGAGTGACTGGGTGAGTGTGTGAAAGTGCTCAAATATATAAGTGTCTGGGTGAGTTTGTGAAAGTACCCAATGGTGTGAATGACTGGGTGAGTGTGTGAAAGTGCCCACAGGCATGAGTGTGAGTGTCTGGGTGAATGTGTGAGTGCCTGGGTTAGTGTGTGAGTGTCTGGGTGAGTGTGTGAAGGTGCCCACAGGCGTGAGTGTGTGAGTGACTGGGTGAGTGTGTGGTGCTTAGAGAAGGTGAATGAATGAACCTGCTGCAAAACAACAACCCCATTTACTCTGCAGCTAAATCTACTACAAGTTCTTCAGCTTCATATTTATCATATTTATCATGTTTATCATTTCCATTCCAGGGTGCAGCTGTTACATTCTGGTGCATCTGGGTCAACATTTACGATCCGGAGTGGGCAGAAGATGAATGAATGAATGTAGGAATGAACAAATGAATGAATACTCTCAGACAAAGGCAAGAAATAACACTGTCAGTGCTAAACAGATTCATTTCACTGCGGGTGGTCTTTTGGCTCGTAGCTGTGGTCATCTTGCTGCTGAGACACTGCTGCGCACTTTCTAGACTTTTCCAAACATAAGTGCCCCATTTCTGACAGCTGGCCAAAGATGGGACGAAGCTCCAGGGCCTGTGGTCTGCCAAGAGACGCTGGCCAGAAGACAAGCCATCATGTTAATTATGAAAGTAAAACGGGTGTGAACATGCAAATGAGGCAGGCAGGGAGTGGAGGAGAGCCAGAGAAAAGATCATGTTTAATAACTTTAAACAAATATAAATCTAGAAAAAAATGATGGCCAAAGGTTTGTGGACACATTTTGAGCCAATTCAGTTACGTTAAAGTAGCAATCTGTAACAGGCAGAGTGTGTCATCGGATATAAAGGATGCGTAATGTTGAAGCACTGGTGTCTCTGCATTCAGAGCCGCTGTAAACTACACGATATACGCACACCTATGGCAGCCTCACAACATGCTCGGTTCTCTTTCTTCTCCGTTTTTACTCAGTGCTCTTATTTCTCCGCGCTCGTTGTGTGTGTTTTGCTGAGTTTAACCTCGTCTTTGCGCTCTCACATAAACACGGTTCCAGCGCTGTGATTGGACAGACTCAGACGAGGGGGCGGGGCCATTCTAAAGTCTCTGTACTTGACGTCAGAAGCGGAGCAGAATCAGAACGACTCTTTTTATCCCGTGTTTTCTGACTCAGGCAGAACACAGAGAACTCAGAGCATGATGTTCTCTCTTAGGTTTTGGAAGTGAACACACTTTTACTCCTCCATCCTTCACTCCCAGAGAGATTTAATCATTGGTAGCGTCTGAGGAGCATTGGAAAAGTTTGAATGATGAGTGATCTGAGCAATGGATGGAGAGAGTGTTCCTCTGAGTGATGTGCCTTCGTGTTTCTGTGATTAGAAGGGTCCTGCGTGTGCCGAGGCTGTTATTACCCAAACTGATGGTAATTCTTTGATACCGTACACCATGATCCTCTCTCTCTCTCTCTCTCTCTCTCTCTCTCTCTCTCTCTCTCTCTCTTTTTTTTTTTTTTTTACAAACTCTCACTCTTTTTTCTCCCACTTGCTCTCTGTCCCTCTCCATCTCTCTTCATTCCTCTCTCTGTTTTCTCTTTCTCACTCCCCCATGCCTCTTTATTTCTCTCATACGCCCCGTTTCACTCCACCTCTCTCTCTCTCTCTCTTTCATTCTCTCACTCTCATATTATTTTAATTCCCTCCATCTCAATCTTATACTCTGTCATTCTTTTTTCTCTTTTATTCCCATCTCTCTCTCTCTCTCTCTTTCTCTCTCTTTCTCTCTTTCTGTCTCTCTCTCTCTCTCTCTCTCTTTCTCTCTCTTTCTCTCTTTCTGTCTCTCTCTCTCGCTCTCTCTCTCTCTCTCTCTCTCTCTCTCTTACAGATGTCTTTCTCCACAGCATCATTTACATTCGCCTCGTGGCTGGAGAGAACACATTGTTCTTTTAGTCGGCTCTAATCATCTCTCATTACAACCTCCAAAAAAAAATAAAAATTAAGATGGTGCTAAAAATCAAAGTGTAGCAAACTATCTTCCCTCCGTCTACACCCTGGGTACAATCCACATTAAAAAGCACAGACACTCAGCTAAACCTGAAGGTGCCATGCTGAAGGCCAAGTTTCCACCAGAGGGGTGTAAAGGCCCCCAGTGATGCAGCTCCATCCATATTGTGTTTGTCCCTTTTGCTGCAGGAACAGCTTCTGCTCGTCTGGGAAGCCACATACTAAATGTCAGTGAGGTCAGGTGCTGCACTCCAGAGAACACAGTTCCACTGCTCCACCACAAGATGCAGAGGGGCTTTATACTCGTCTGGCCTGCACTTAGCATTGGGCACAGGAGCTCAGACTCATGTGCAGCTGCTTCAGAATAGAAATCACTCATTAGAAGATGTGTTGGAATATCAGATGCAAACAATATCTTCCATCCACCACTCTCTCTCTCTCTCTCTCTCTCTCTCTCTCTCTCTCTCTCTCTCTCTCTCTCTCTCTTCTTTCTCTTTCTCTCTCTCTGCCTATGCATCTCTCTCTCTCTCTTTCTTTCTTTTTCTTTCTCTCTCTCTTTCTCTCTCTCTTTCTTTCTTTTTCTTTCTCTCTCTCTCTTTCTTTTTATTTCTCTCTCTCACTCTCTGCCTATGCATCTCTCTCTCTCTCTCTCTCTCTCTTTTTTTTTCTCTCTCTCTCTCTCTCTCTCTCTCTCTCTCTCTCTCTCTCTCTCTCTCTCTCTCTCCCTGTTTCTAATCATCTCTTCCCCGAGCCTGAAATCCTCTTAATCAATGCTCCAATCTGCTCTGCCTTCAACATCACGAGACACACTTTCACAAATGTGAAAAAAGAGAGAGAGAAAGAATCAGTGAGAGAGTAAAATAAAGGAAGAGAGAGAGATAAGATGAGATGAAGTTCAAACGAAAGCTCAACAAAGTCCCAGAGGGGAATCAGTCACAATCCTGTAGCACTTAGAAACTGAAATAGAGTCGAACACGGAGCACAATTAAAGCATTTTAACTTCTTAACTTAATACAGAGAGTGATAAGGGGCTTCCTGAGGGACCAGAGAGATAGAGAGAGAGAGAGAGAGAGAGAGAGAGAGAGGGAGAGAGAGAGAGAGAGAGAGAGAGAGAATGGGAGGAAATGAATGAGGAAGAGAAATTGAAGGTAATAATAGAGTAATAATAGTAATAGAGAATTAAAACTGAGAAAGAAAAAGATAGGCAGTAAATGGAAGTAGAGACAGGGAGAGAGAGAAGTGTGAGAGTGCAACTGAAAGGAGTTGGTGTAGGATTATTTTTGGCTTATTATTAAGAGTTAGGTCTAAAGCTGAAGTAGGGGATTTTGCATAAACCAGTAGTTTTTGAAAAAATCCAAACAAAAAAATCTACCCCTTCCTTTTTTCTTTCTTTTTAAAGCCACTCCCTTTAAAAGCAATGTCTGTGATTCTGGGGAACTGCTGTTCTCTCGTTTGTTTACATTCAGAAGCTCTGCATCTTTTAACTTGTCAGTAATTTTTTTCACTGTTTGAATTACCACAGAAACTCGAGCTGTTTACCCCGATGTTCAGTGTGGTACGTCTGGGGAGCAGTGTTATCGGAGCGGCTCTGAGTGTGACGAGTAGACACTCAGGTGAGCGATCCAGTCATTTACAGTCAGAGTACAATGATTGGATGGGGTTTTTATAATCCTGTGGTGGATAAAGAAAAGGACAATTTGTATTTATTTAATCAGAACTTATTTATTTTTAATTGTTGTCAAGATGTAAAGAATATTACAAAAATTGTTGTAATCAAGGCGGCACGGTGGCGCAGCAGGTAGGTGTCGCAGTCACACAGCTCCAGGGACCTAGAGGTTGTGGGTTCAATTCCCGCTCCGGGTGACTGTCTGTGAGGAGTGTGGTGTGTTCTCCCTGTGTCTGCGTGGGTTTCCTCCGGGTGACTGTCTGTGAGGAGTGTGGTGTGTTCTCTCTGTGTCTGCGTGGGTTTCCTTCGGGTGACTGTCTGTGAGGAGTGTGGTGTGTTCTCCCTGTGTCTGCGTGGGTTTCCTCCAGGTGCTCCGGTTTCCTCCCACAGTCCAAAAGCACGTTGGTAGGTGGATTGGCGACTCAAAAGTGTCCATAGGTGTGAGTGAATGTGTGTGTGTGAGTGTGTGTTGCCCTGTGAAGGACTGGCGCCCCTTCCAGGGTGTATTCCCGCCTTGCGCCCAATGATTCCAGGTAGGTTCTGGACCCACCCCGACCCTGAACTGGATAAGGGTTACAGATAATGAAAGAATGAATGAATGAATGAATGTTTTAATTAAACATAATTTACACAAGCTTTGAGTTGAATACCCATAAAACACTATTAAACATAATAAAACTTACTATCTATCTATTTATCTGTTGCCTCTTTCACACATGAGCATCGGAGAATATCTAGATGATGTCTGGAGTAGAAATGAAAAGTGTGCTTTCGATGTGTAACAGCGCCTGTGCAGTGCATAAAGGAGACTCCCTGGAACATTTGACTCAGATATCACCCGGAGTCTTTACCAGGGCGCGAGGAGGATAACGTCGGGGTAATGTCTGGGATGAAAGTTGCAGTTGGTTGTGTCCTCCTGGTAAATATTTCTGGATTACCGTGCATGTGTCAAAGGGACTTTGTTTAATTAATTAATTTATTCAAATTTTACTCCACTCTATTGTTATCTGAGCAGAGTAAAACAGGGCTTGTATTCCAATGAGTATCATTTCTTTTAGTAATCACTTCATGAGATTCTTAAATGGCATTGTGTACAGCATCAAAAGCAAAACACACACTCCTTTGTCTCTCTGTCTCACAGACACTCTCTCTCTCTCTCTCTCTCTCTCTCTCTCTCTCTCCCTGAATCTGGGCCGATCGCCCCACTCTGAGATTGATTGCGGTGCTTAATGAGTGATGTTTTATTAATGGGATCATAATCAAATTACCTGCAGCAGGACGTCTTCCATTCATCTCCTCATCCTCGGCAATGAGAGCTAATAAATGCCGCTTGTGATTCAGCCGTTTGGCCTAAGTGCCTCGCTCCGCACTCGTTTCTCTCCTCCCTCACTTCTCTCGACACGGCTATGATCAATCAGAGGAGAAATCAGACTCTCAGGACTCAAGCGGAGAGATCTGACAACCACACGTCAGTCCAGAGGCTTTTTATTATCCACAGCGCTGCCGCTGGCTTACAGACTCTTCACATGGGTTCATCAATAAACAATAAACCGGCAAAGGTTCATTTAAAGGGGACATATTCCCCCTCGTCTCCACAGTGGATCACAGTTCTGTTTCTTAATGAAACCTCTGTGTCCTGCTTTGGTCCAAACCCCACGAGTCCCACAGCAGTGTTCTCCCCCTGTGTAAACAGCCCCTGTTCAGAACGCCCGCTTTCAGCACCTGTTCCTTTAAATGATAATGAGCCGCTCGCTGTTCACCCCGACCCCGAGCGCACAGCAGTGAGGAGCGAGGAGCAGAAGCTCTGGTTTTTAGCCGTTTTCACTCTGTTCTCTTTCTTCTCCGTTTTTACTCAGTGCTCTTATTTCTCACACTTGTGGAAAATGTGTATTTGGACTGTGGAAGGAAACCCGAGCACCCGGAGAAAACCCACTTGAACCTACAACCTCCAGGTCCCTGGAGCTGTGTGACAGGGACACTACCTGCTGTGCCACCGTGCCTTGATGGCTTCAGTACTACTCCAAAAAACTAGGATAATGTTAAAAGCACTAGGAATATTTAATTTACAGCATTTTAAACCCAGTTCAATTTAAAATGGTGAATATAAAAATGTGCCAAATAGATGTCCACGGTCAGTATTTGCAGCAAATGGGATGTGGTCAGAGTTTTGGCTCTTTGTCAGTGAATCAAACTGTTAAAAAAAAAAATCTCAGCACAAGAACTCAAGAGTGTCACCATCTTTCATCCACAATGCTGTGGAAAGTTCTGGAACTCTGGAAAAATCACTGTTCTCAATCACTGCTGAATGTGAGGGACCTTCCAGCCCTCAGATGACACTGCATGAGAGACTGTCAAGCTACTGTGATTCATTTAGCCTCAGGGCTCAGAGAGATGCTGCTGCATCAGGAAACAGAACCTGAAAATCTATAACACATGGAGAAATTTACATCAACTCTAGACCGATATAATGGGCATCAAATAAACAAACATCTTTCACTTCAGCCCTCTCAAGGCTTTGCTGCACTTATTACATTTCCCCCTGAGGTATCTCAGTTAATAAGAACAAAATCTCAGAAAACGACTCAGAAAAGCACACAAGGGTTAGGGTTACAGAAGCAGCACTTCACAACCATCTGAACACACCACTGCAGGTAATGATTATCAGGTGGAGTCAAACTGGAGACAGGGCTGAAGAGGACCAGTCAGGACAGGATGACTCAATGGAAAAGCCTTTAAACAGTAAGAACAAATATGTGGACTGGTATTTGTCCCTCTGGAGAGAGTTGTATAGAAGTATGTTTATGTTCTGCTTACAGTCTTGCCTCACTTTCCTTGCAGTAGACAGTCAAGGAAAATCTCCAACTAATGAACCATGCAGTAAATCTGCTCAAATTCAACACACAATGCATCACAGTGCTGCTGCACAAATAGTTCCTTGGCGTCAGATTTTACAGTCCACGGCAGGCTTTCTGCAGCTTCTGCTGAAGGTTTCTTTCCAAGGAAAAAAAAAAAACTTAGAAAAGTTATTTAACAAGTAGAAATACAAAAGAAAAAAAAATCAAATAAGTGACCTGCAGTATGTGTCTATATCTCCTCCTTAAAATCTCTGTAGTTCCACATTAATAACTCTGTAGTATTTTCTAAATATCTCTTTAACTCTACATTAATATCTCTGTAGAATTGTCTTAATATCTCCGTGATTCCTCATTAATATCTCTGTAGTTCCACCTTAATGGCTTAGTAGTTTCTCTTTATCATCTCTGTACATTCTCCATAAAATATCTGCAGTTCCACCTTAATTTCTTTGTAGTTCCTCTTCAAAATCTCTGTACTTCCAACTTAATATCACTGCAGGTCTTCCTATATATCTCTGCAGTTCCACCTTAATATTTCTAATGCAGCTCACAGGATGCTGTTGGCTGGATATTTCTGGTTTGTCCTGTGGTCAAAATAGCAGACTTGTAATTGGTCCTTTTGCGTGTCTGTCAAACTGGCCACATTAAATGGTGAAAGGTCTGGCTACTTCAAGATAAGAGGATGCAGCAACTGATGAGCTACTGTCTCTGACTTTACATCTACAAGGTGAACCAACGAGGGAGGAGTGTCTCACAGAGTGGACACAGGGTTTAAAAACTCCAGCAGCACTGCTGTGTCTGATCCACTCTACACCAGCACAACACACACTAACACACCACCACCACGTCAGTGTCACTGCAGCGCTGAGAATGATCCACCACCACATCACACCTGCTCTGTGGGGGACCTGAGCGCTGAAGAACAGTGAGAAAGTGGCGGGTAACAAAGTATGCAGAGCAACACGTGGAGTCAATAAGGTCCATCAAGAATAGTCTCTCATCACAGAAGCTTGCCATAAGGCTCTCAATTTTGTAAGATGTTGGTTGGACCTAATTTCTGAGTATCAGATCAACTTCAGGAGGACGCTTGGTTTGTTGGTGATAGAGAATAGTGCGGCTGTTCTAGTGTTGTAGCGCTCATCTTATCTTCGCAACACACACTCGTACACACACGCATGCACACTCACACACACACACACTCACACAGGCACTAAGTAGCTCAGAGATAGTGATTGATGACACTGCAGTACACACGCAGGGCCTGAGAGGAGGAAGAGGAGGAGGAGGAGGAGGATGGTTTTAAACCTCACGTTAACTCCAGTCTCACCGAAACCCAAGGTAAAAAACGAGGGAAAGAAGAAGGGGGGATATATGCGAGCCCCAACTTTTTTAACATAGATTTATGAGGCCCACCTGAGAGCAGTGTCAGGATTTATGAGCGGCGCGCTTTGACAGCGATTCCTCCCCAAAGCGTGTGATAGATCAGGTTATTAATTGGAGTACACAGGCCGGCAGGGGCGAGAGTGGTGGTAAAGGTGAGATTTATCACACTGACATTTCACTCCTGCCTTATACACCAGGGTTCAGACGCTAGCTTCCAGAGAGAGATAGAGAGAGTGGGGTCTTGGAGGGTCTTGGTGGATGTCTGGTGGGCTTTGGTTGGGATAGTTGATGCTGCTGCATCGTCAGCAGATCTGTGTGGTGATAAGTGTGGGGTACAGCACTGTATCAGCCCACCACCAGCTCTATCTGCAGTGAGAGAGTGATGAGCTCCAGTCCTCAGTGCTTTAGCCTTAGATTTATGGCACTGATTCAACTCAACACTGTGGGAGGGTTTAGTTCAGTTCATAATCTACGTGACTGTCCTTCTCAGGCATTGAACTATGCTGTGTGTTAATCAGTGTGTGGTGATCAGCATGTGTTGATCATTGTGTTTTTCACTGTGTGTTGGTCAGTGTGTGTTGAGCAGTGCGTGTTAATCAGTGTGGTGATCAGTGTGTGTTGAGCAGTGCGTGTTAATCAGTGTGGTGATCAGTGTGTGTTGAGCAGTGTGTGTTAATCAGTGTGGTGATCAGGGTGAGTTGAGCAGTGTGTGTTAATCAGTGTGGTGATCAGTGTGTGTTGAGCAGTGTGTGTTAATCAGTGTGGTGATCAGTGTGTGTTGAGCAGTGTGTGTTAATCAGTGTGGTGATCAGTGTGTGTTGAGCAGTGCGTGTTAATCAGTGTGGTGATCAGTGTGTGTTGAGCAGTGTGTGTTAATCAGTGTGGTGATCAGGGTGAGTTGAGCAGTGTGTGTTAATCAGTGTGGTGATCAGTGTGTGTTGAGCACTGTGTGTTAATCAGTGTGAGTTGAGCAGTGTGTGTTAATCAGTGTGAGTTGAGCAGTGTGTGTTAATCAGTGTGAGTTGAGCAGTGTGTGTTAATCAGTGTGGTGATCAGGGTGAGTTGAGCAGTGTGTGTTAATCAGTGTGAGTTGAGCAGTGTGTGTTAATCAGTGTGGTGATCAGGGTGAGTTGAGCAGTGTGTGTTAATCAGTGTGGTGATCAGTGTGTGTTGAGCACTGTGTGTTAATCAGTGTGAGTTGAGCAGTGTGTGTTAATCAGTGTGAGTTGAGCAGTGTGTGTTAATCAGTGTGAGTTGAGCAGTGTGTGTTAATCAGTGTGAGTTGAGCAGTGTGTGTTAATCAGTGTGGTGATCAGGGTGAGTTGAGCAGTGTGTGTTAATCAGTGTGAGTTGAGCAGTGTGTGTTAATCAGTGTGGTGATCAGGGTGAGTTGAGCAGTGTGTGTTAATCAGTGTGAGTTGAGCAGTGTGTGTTAATCAGTGTGGTGATCAGGGTGAGTTGAGCAGTGTGTGTTAATCAGTGTGAGTTGAGCAGTGTGTGTTAATCAGTGTGGTGATCAGGGTGAGTTGAGCAGTGTGTGTTAATCAGTGTGAGTTGAGCAGTGTGTGTTAATCAATGTGGTGATCAGGGTGAGTTGAGCAGTGTGTGTTAATCAGTGTGGTGATCAGTGTGTGTTGAGCACTGTGTGTTAATCAGTGTGAGTTGAGCAGTGTGTGTTAATCAGTGTGAGTTGAGCAGTGTGTGTTAATGTGGTGATCAGGGTGAGTTGAGCAGTGTGTGTTAATCAGTGTGTGTAGATCAGTGTGTGTTGGTCAGTGTTTGTTTCAGTGTGTGTTTCAGTGTGTTAGTCAGTGTGTGTGTGTGTGTGTTGATCAGTGTGTTAGTCAGTGTGTGTGTGTTGATCAGTGTGTTAGTCAGTGTGTGTGTGTTGATCAGTGTGTTAGTCAGTGTGTGTGTGTGGTGATCAGTGTGTTAGTGTGTGTGGTGATCAGTGTGTTAGTCAGTGTGTGTGTGTGTGTGTGTTGATCAGTGTGTTAGTCAGTGTGTGTCTGTGTGTGTGTGTTGATCAGTGTGTTAGTCAGTGTGTGTGTGTGTGTGTGTGTGTTGATCAGTGTGTTAGTCAGTGTCTGTGTGTTGATCAGTGTGTTAGTCAGTGTGTGTGTGTGTGTGGGTGTGTGTGGGTGTTGATCAGTGTGTTAGTCAGTGTCCGTGTGTGTGTGTTGATCAGTGTGTTAGTCAGTGTGTGTGTGTTTATCAGTATGTTAGTCAGTGTGTGTATGTTGATCAGTGTGTTAGTCATTGTGTGTGTGTGTGTGTGTGTGTGTGTGTTGATCAGTGTGTTAGTCAGTGTGTGTTGAGCAGTGTGTGCTAACCAGTTTGGTGATCAGTGTGTGTTAGTCAGTGTCTGTGTGTGTGTGTGTTGATCAGTGTGTTAGTCAGTGTGTGTTGAGCACTGTGTGTTAATCAGTGTGTTAGTCAGTGTCTGTGTGTGTGTGTTGATCAGTGTGTTAGTCAGTGTCTGTGTGTGTGTGTGTTGATCAGTGTGTTAGTCAGTGTGTGTTGAGCACTGTGTGTTAATCAGTGTGTTAGTCAGTGTCTGTGTGTGTGTGTTGATCAGTGTGTTAGTCAGTGTCTGTGTGTGTGTGTTGATCAGTGTGTTAGTCAGTGTGTGTGTGTTTATCAGTATGTTAGTCAGTGTGTGTGTGTTGATCAGTGTGTTAGTCAGTGTGTGTCTGTGTGTGTGTGTTGTTCAGTGTGTTAGTCAGTGTGTGTGTGTGTGTGTGTTGATCAGTGTGTTAGTCAGTGTCTGTGTGTGTGTGTTGATCAGTGTGTTAGTCAGTGTCTGTGTGTGTGTGTTGATCAATGTGTTAGTCAGTGTGTGTGTGTTTATCAGTATGTTAGTCAGTGTGTGTGTGTTGATCAGTGTGTTAGTCATTGTGTGTGTGTGTGTGTGTGTGTTGATCAGTGTGTTAGTCAGTGTGTGTTGATCAGTGTGTTAGTCAGTGTGTGTTTGTGTTGATCAGTGTGTTAGTCAGTGTGTGTTGAGCAGTGTGTGTTAATCAGTGTGTTAGTCAGTGTGTGTATGTTTATCAGTGTGTTAGTCAGTGTGTGTGTGTGTGTGTGTGTGTGTTGATCAGTGTGTTAGTCAGTGTGTGTATGTTTATCAGTGTGTTAGTCAGTGTGTGTGTGTGTGTGTGTGTGTTGATCAGTGTGTTAGTCAGTGTCTGTGTGTGTGTGTTGATCAGTGTGTTAGTCAGTGTGTGTATGTTTATCAGTGTGTTAGTCATTGTGTGTGTGTGTGTGTGTGTGTGTTGATCAGTGTGTTAGTCAGTGTGTGTGTGTGTGTGTGTGTGTGTTGATCAGTGTGTTAGTCAGTGTGTGTCTGTGTGTGTGTGTTGATCAGTGTGTTAGTCAGTGTGTGTGTGTTGATCAGTGTGTTAGTCATTGTGTGTGTGTGTGTGTGTGTGTGTTGATCAGTGTGTTAGTCAGTGTGTGTGTGTTGATCAGTGTGTTAGTCATTGTGTGTGTGTGTGTGTTGATCAGTGTGTTAGTCAGTGTGTGTTGAGCAGTGTGTGCTAACCAGTTTGGTGCTCAGTGTGTGTTAGTCAGTGTCTGTGTGTGTGTGTGTGTGTGTGTTGATCAATGTGTTAGTCATTGTGTGTGTGTGTTGATCAGTGTGTTAGTCAGTGTGTGTTGAGCAGTGTGTGTTAATCAGTGTGGTGATTAGTGTGTGTTGATCAGTGTGTTAGTCAGTGTCTGTGTGTGTGTGTTGATCAGTGTGTTAGTCAGTGTGTGTGTGTGTGTGTGTTGATCAGTGTGTTAGTCAGTGTCTGTGTGTGTTGATCAGTGTGTTAGTCAGTGTCAGTGTGTGTGTGTGTGTTGATCAGTGTGTTAGTCAGTGTCTGTGTGTGTGTGTTGATCAGTGTGTTAGTCAGTGTGTGTGTGTGTGTGTGTGTTGATCAGTGTGTTAGTCAGTGTCTGTGTGTGTTGATCAGTGTGTTAGTCAGTGTGTGTGTGTGTTGATCAGTGTGTTAGTCAGTGTGTGTGTGTGTGTTGATCAGTGTGTTAGTCAGTGTCTGTGTGTGTTGATCAGTGTGTTAGTCAGTGTGTGTGTGTGTGTGTGTTGATCAGTGTGTTAGTCAGTGTCTGTGTGTGTTGATCAGTGTGTTAGTCAGTGTCTGTGTGTGTTGATCAGTGTGTTAGTCAGTGTGTGTGTGTGTGTGTTGATCAGTGTGTTAGTCAGTGTCTGTGTGTGTTGATCAGTGTGTTAGCCAGTGTGTGTGTGTTGATCAGTGTGTTAGTCAGTGTCTGTGTGTGTTGATCAGTGTGTTAGTCAGTGTGTGTGTGTGTTGATCAGTGTGTTAGTCAGTGTCTGTGTGTGTTGATCAGTGTGTTAGTCAGTGTGTTTGTGTGTGTGTTGATCAGTGTGTTAGTCAGTGTCTGTGTGTGTTGATCAGTGTGTTAGTCAGTGTCTGTGTGTGTTGATCAGTGTGTTAGTCAGTGTCTGTGTGTGTTGATCAGTGTGTTAGTCAGTGTGTGTGTGTGTGTGTTGATCAGTGTGTTAGTCAGTGTCTGTGTGTGTTGATCAGTGTGTTAGTCAGTGTCTGTGTGTGTTGATCAGTGTGTTAGCCAGTGTGTGTGTGTTGATCAGTGTGTTAGTCAGTGTCTGTGTGTGTGTGTTGATCAGTGTGTTAGTCAGTGTCTGTGTGTGTGTGTTGATCAGTGTGTTAGTCAGTGTCTGTGTGTGTTGATCAGTGTGTTAGTCAGTGTGTGTGTGTGTGTGTGTTGATCAGTGTGTTAGTCAGTGTGTGTGTGTGTGTTGATCAGTGTGTTAGTCAGTGTCTGTGTGTGTTGATCAGTGTGTTAGTCAGTGTGTGTGTGTTTATCAGTGTGTTAGTCAGTGTCAGTGTGTGTGTGTGTGTGTTGATCAGTGTGTTAGTCAGTGTGTGTGTGTGTGTGTGTGTTGATCAGTGTGTTAGTCAGTGTCTGTGTGTGTGTTGATCAGTGTGTTAGTCAGTGTGTGTGTGTTGATCAGTGTGTTAGTCAGTGTGTGTGTGTGTGTGTGTGTGTTGATCAGTGTGTTAGTCAGTGTGTGTGTGTGTGTTGATCAGTGTGTTAGTCAGTGTCTGTGTGTGTTGATCAGTGTGTTAGTCAGTGTGTGTGTGTTTATCAGTGTGTTAGTCAGTGTCAGTGTGTGTGTGTGTGTGTGTTGATCAGTGTGTTAGTCAGTGTGTGTGTGTGTGTGTTGATCAGTGTGTTAGTCAGTGTCTGTGTGTGTTGATCAGTGTGTTAGTCAGTGTCTGTGTGTTGATCAGTGTGTTAGTCAGTGTGTGTGTGTTTATCAGTGTGTTAGTCAGTGTCAGTGTGTGTGTTGATCAGTGTGTTAGTCAGTGTGTGTGTGTTTATCAGTGTGTTAGTCAGTGTCTGTGTGTGTGTTGATCAGTGTGTTAGTCAGTGTGTGTGTGTGTTGATCAGTGTGTTAGTCAGTGTGTGTGTGTGTGTGTGTTGATCAGTGTGTTAGTCAGTGTCTGTGTGTGTTGATCAGTGTGTTAGTCAGTGTGTGTGTGTTTATCAGTGTGTTAGTCAGTGTCAGTGTGTGTGTGTGTGTGTTGATCAGTGTGTTAGTCAGTGTGTGTGTGTGTGTGTTGATCAGTGTGTTAGTCAGTGTCTGTGTGTGTTGATCAGTGTGTTAGTCAGTGTCTGTGTGTGTTGATCAGTGTGTTAGTCAGTGTGTGTGTGTTTATCAGTGTGTTAGTCAGTGTCAGTGTGTGTGTGTGTGTTGATCAGTGTGTTAGTCAGTGTGTGTGTGTGTTGATCAGTGTGTTAGTCAGTGTCTGTGTGTGTGTTGATCAGTGTGTTAGTCAGTGTGTGTGTGTGTTGATCAGTGTGTTAGTCAGTGTGTGTGTGTGTTGATCAGTGTGTTAGTCAGTGTCTGTGTGTGTTGATCAGTGTGTTAGTCAGTGTGTGTGTGTTTATCAGTGTGTTAGTCAGTGTCAGTGTGTGTGTGTGTGTTGATCAGTGTGTTAGTCAGTGTGTGTGTGTGTGTGTTGATCAGTGTGTTAGTCAGTGTCTGTGTGTGTGTTGAATAGAACATATTTATATATTCTGAAAACCCTGAAACACATAATTTACACATAAAACTTTTACATTTTCAATTATTTAATGCTTAGGTTTTCAGTGAATGTGTAAATTTTCAGTTGTCATCTGGCGTACCACCTCAGGATGCTTTGTGTTCCACAGTTTGAGAATCACTGATGAGTATTGTTTTTTCAGTGATAAAAGCCCTGTGTTCATGGAGAGTTCTCTCTAACTGTGTCTCTGTCGAAGAGAAGAAAGTGTTGATTTAGGTTACACTGAAAAACATCTTTTATATATCATTATATAAGTTCTTTGCTTGTGTTTTTATGTGTGGCCTGTGTGTTCTCTCCCTACGGTTATCAGGACATGCCTAAATAATAAATAAAAGGCCATGAATAATAAATTATACTGGAGTTACACCTTCAAAAATGCTTACATTGCTGATGAGAAAGTAGTCCCCTAAAGTCATCATTAAACTCGAAGAAGAACTAACTTTCCATTCCACCTTAAATAGTGCAGCAACATTCTGTCTAGTTTAAAGTTTTCATTTCACCTCAAATTGGCAATTTGTGTCTGAAGTTTGTTTCAAATTTGAACTTTCCATTCCACCTTAAAAGAGTTAAAAGTTTAAGTTAGTTTTCTTTATTTGAATTTGGTATTCCACCTTAAAAGGACTAATTGATTAGGTTAATCATTTAATATTTTAATTATACATTCCACATTACAAGGGTAACACGGTGGAATTTAAGAAAGATTCATATCAGAATTTTCCTTTCCACCTTAAATGGATGACAGCAGACTTAAGTTAATTTCCTGACTGAATTTTTCATTCCACCTTTAATGTGTAAATTTACAAGGATGAATTAACTTCAAATGCTCATCTTTCTTTCCGCCTTAAATGTACAACTTACAATGCAGGACCTATATGCCCTAACATTTAATGTGGAATTGAACAGCTTCATATAACGCTTATTTAACCCAAACTTTTTAAGGTTATTATACAAACTCAGGCTGCACATTTAAGGTGGAATGAAAAATTCAGACTGGTCTGCCTCAGATTGTGGATCTAGAACAATCAGGTCCTCGAGTGTGTACTGCTATGCTGCAGAGAAATGCATTTTAATGGATGCATGAAAACAAGGCGATTAGTGTTCTCCTTCAAGAGTGCTGAGCTCAATTTTCTAGACCTATTCACTATGAGGATTTATACACTTTACACTGTGTAGGAACATTGCTGTGAGTATTTGATGGTTGCCAAGGGGTGTGTCAGTGAATCCAAGTGCTGATGTTGAAGGATGAGCTCTGGATCACAAACTCCACTTCAACTCACGCCAGAGGAACTGGATGGAGCTCAGTCAGTCTAGAGAACATAGTTCCACTGCTCCAGTTGGGGTTTCTCAGTAGCACACAATTAGCAATGGGTATAGTGGCTCCAGAACAGTGTGTGTGTGTGTGTGTGTGTGTGTTTGGCTTGTTTGTCAGGGATGTTCATTAACTCTGTGTGCTTTATCAGTCGTTCAGTTTATGATCAAAGACAATCGTCCCTTCAGCGAACAACTGTTATCATCAATAATCACTCGTATAATTATCTCTCTCTCTCTCTCTCTCTCACACACACACACACACATACACACAAACTCGCTCTCTGTCTCTCCCTACCTGCCCAGAGGAAAGAAAAGTCAAGATCTCATTAATATCTCTGTAGTTTCCCTTAGACAACAATGAGATCAGATGGACAAACAAAGAAAGTATCCTGCTTCTCAAATGTGTCTCCTCTGATAAAGATCATAGTGATCTCTTGTTTCTCCTCTCAAGCTTTAGCGGAGATCTTTGTAATTCCACAAACTGTGCTCGGATTTGTCTGATGAACTAAACCCTACTCTCTCCTTTACCTTTCATTTATCCCTCTCTCTTATGTCTCCTATTTTGTCTCATACGTTTTCTCCTAAAAAATCTTAGGAGAATCATCATTATGCCTCCTGAGCCATTTCAAAGCAACCTATGAGCAATAATCCTCTTTCTCTGCCCTTTACCTTCATTCACACAGGGTCCATTCTCTAAAGGAGTCTCATGTTCAGCTCCTCAGTGAAACCTGCAGTTTAGTCTAGTCTTAGAGGCAACATCTGTGATTGTGGGGAAATGCAGTTCTCTCAGGTTTATTTACATTCAGAAGCTCTGCATCTTTTAAGGTGGAATGGTGTGTTTGTTGCTGTCTGAAGTGTAACTTGTCTGTGAGTTTATATTCACTGTCTGAATTACCACAGAAACTTGAGTTGTTTAGTTTTGTAGCACTTTCACTATGCTTTTTAATTCCATTCAGTTAGTGATTTTCGTTCCATTCGTTAGTGATTTTTAGTGTTACACAGTGATTCTGGTAATAAGTGCAGTTCTCTGGTTCCTCTGTGGTTATAATGGCTAGAGTTACACTTTGTGTAGATGAACCCAAATGTTGTTGACGACAAAGTGTTAGAATCAGGTTTTTGAGAGTTATTGATGAAAGAGGGCGAGTGGTAGCGCTTGCTAACTTTAGCCAGATTAGCTCACTTTCTAGTGTTGGACATCAATTCTGGTAATACGCGCTTTTCTGTCCGTTACTGTGGTTATAACAGCTAGAGTACCACCAAAGGTACACTTTGTGGCTCTAATAACATCGTTCAGTGTGCATTATGAGTGATACATGGGTTTGTCAACATTATTTTACTTGATTACACACATTCCCCAGGCTCAACAGTAAATGAGGTAGTGTGTGAGTGTATCACTACATGCCCAGATTGTGTTTATCAGTTGAAGCCCAGTGAGACATTTGTGACCAATGTGAATATTCCTCGGCTCAGAAGGTCTATGTGTGTGCTTGTTTGTGAGAGGAGAGAGGTGTGTGTTTGTGTGTGTGTGTGTGTGTGTGTACAGTGCAGATACAGTAAACTGATACTGGGATGCATACTGTATGTACATGCTAACTGCTAATACATATACGTGTTTACACTAAGAGATGAAGATATAAAACAATGGTGTATTTACCCTGAAGGAAATTGCCGTAATGGTATATAGTGGAACACAGTGGTGAACAAGTTTCACATTCCAGTAGCATTTTATTTCAGGGTGTGTCCAAAGTCGATTTGCACTGTATATCTAGAACAGTCTCACACACACACGCACTGCAGTTTCATTAGCGACACATTTATTTCCGTTCTCGGATCCCAACCCATCAACTGTGTGACTGCAATGTTGTGGCTGTGTGGAGAAATGAATAGAGAAGCGAGAGCGGAGGAGAAATGAACAGCAGATGATGAATGCGCACTGGAAAAATGACTCTTTATCAATATCATAACTCATTGTCTAAGCCGGCGTTTGGTGGCGCAGATGAAATTTCCATGAGGTGCAATAATGTAGCGGCGGCGGCAGCTCGGGGGCACGAGCTAATGGAACGGCGGCGCAGAGTTCCGGACGCTAATGTAGCGCCGTGACGGGGGTTAATGTGCGTCCTGACCCTCTAAAGGCCCGCACTCGTTTTACATGCAATAAAAGTTTGAATATTTTAAAGCGCTTTTTGAAAAAGACGAGTGCGGCCGTTAATTAAATGAGATGGTGACGGAACGGTGGGGAGAGGGGGAGTGAAATTCCACCGGTGCCAGGCAGGACTGACAGAAAAACAGAATAAAATGCCTGTAATAATATCTGACTGATACAAATGAAAGGATGTGATGAAAAAAGAGGAAAAGAAGGAAATGTGTGTGTGTGGGGGAGAGAGAGACAGAGCTAGAGAGTGAGTTATTGATAACAACATCTGTTGGTTGTTCAAATTGGGGTTAAAAGACAGGCCTGCTGAAAACATGGGAGCCATAAAAACCATGCAAAACCCACGGGGCATTCTCAGAGCAGGATATCTCTGTTTAACCAGACGACTTAAGCTCTAATACTAAGCTTGTCCAATAGGAAAAGAGCTGAGGGACATTCTGTTGAACCCACCTACTTCGCGGAGTGACACAATCTACAGCTTTATAATGTGATCACAGCTTAAAGGCGAGATATTATTTAAGAACTCACTTATTTGGAGCATGTTCACATTAAAGTGGGGATCTGGAGTCCACCAACACACACACTGTGAAACACGACCCCCAGTTTTCTGTGTGCTGCCTGAATCAGAAAACACAGAATAAAACGACCCGTTCTGATTCTGCTCTGCTTCTGACATCAAGTGCAAAGACTTCAGAATTGCCCCGCCCCCTTGTCTGAGTCTGCCCAATCACAGCGCTGGACCCATGTTAAAGTGGCAACAGCAAAACAGACACAATGAGTGCGGAGAAATAACAGCAGAGAAGAAAGAGAACAGAGTGAAAACAGCTAAAAACCAGATCTTCTGCTCCTCGCTCCTCACTGCTGTGCGCTCGGGGTCGGGGTGAACAGCGAGCGGCTCATTATCATTTAAAGGAACAGGTGCTGAAAGCGGGCGTTCTGAACAGGGGCTGTTTACACAGGGGGAGAACACTGCTGTGGGGCTCGTGGGGTTTGGACCAAAGCAGGTCACAGATGTTTCATTAAGAAACAAAACTGTGTTCCACTGTGGAGACGAGGCAACTTTCGATTTGAGCTGGAGACCGCTAAAATGTGTTCATGTAAAAAAACCAAAAAGTGGCTTGGTCAGACAGGCTTTCTCTTTCTTTCTTTCTCTCTCTCTCTCTCTCTGCTCATGGCAGAGAAACGGCTCAGAGAAAGAGACATGCAAACATTGAAAACCATAAAAAGATATGAAAATGTTGCTTTACGGATGGCACGGTGGTGCAGCAGGTAGTGCTTCTGTTACACAGCTCCAGGGTCCTGGAGGTTGTGGGTTCAAGTCCCGCTCTGGGTGACTGTCTGTGAGGAGTGTGGTGTGTTCTCTCTGTGTCTGCGTGGGTTTCCTCCAGGTGACTGTCTGTGAGGTATGTGGTGTGTTCTCCCTGTGTCTGCGTGGGTTTCCTCCGGGTGACTGTCTGTGAGGAGTGTGGTGTGTTCTCTCTGTGTCTGCGTGGGTTTCCTCCGGGTGACTGTCTGTGAGGAGTGTGGTGTGTTCTCTCTGTGTCTGCGTGGGTTTCCTCCGGGTGACTGTCTGTGAGGAGTGTGGTGTGTTCTCTCTGTGTCTGTATGGGTTTCCTCCAGGTGACTGTCTGTGAGGAGTGTGGTGTGTTCTCTCTGTGTCTGTGTGGGTTTCCTCTGGGTGACTGTCTGTGAGGAGTGTGGTGTGTTCTCCCTGTGTCTGTGTGGGAAGGACTGGCGCCCCCTCCAGGGTGTGTTCCTGCCTGGCAACCAGTGATTCTAGGCTCCAGACGCACTGTGACCCTGAACTGGATAAGGTTTACAGATAATGAATGAATGAATGAATGAATATTAAACTAATGTTCAAATAGAACCTAATTGTCAACAATCTGCTGATACATTTCTCTTGACTCTGTTTATATTAACTACAGCACTGCAAATCTGCACAATCCTGCTGCTACATTACAAATGTAGCTTTTATGTGACTGTAAATATATCATAATATACTTAATGAAAGCCAGAAGTACGAAGCCTGAATGAATGAAGTTAAACATTTGGCAAGTATATTTTTTTTATGAGAAACTTTATTTTAATTTGTCTACTTCAGTGTCATCTATCTACAGTTAAAGACTGCAGTCCATCTGTCTCTCTACATATTTTGTTAGTGAAGAACACTTAAAAATATGTAAAAAAGATAAAGTTAGTGATGTAAACTCCATGGGATTTTATTCCTCAGAACGAGCAACTATCATATTTTGCACAAAGTGTCTGTGTCTGTGTGCGATTAACTTCGTCTTTGTGCTCTCACGTAAACACGGGTCCAGCGCTGTGATTGGACAGACTCAGACGATGGGCGGGGCCATTCTAAAGTCTCTGCACTTGTCTTCAAAAGCGGAGCAGAATCTGAACGACTCGTTTTATCCTGTGTTTTCAGACCTAGACAGCGCACAGAACCCTGACTGTGGGGTAAGTGAACCATGATGTACCAACGAGAGTCATCAGGGTCCTTGGGCTGCTGTGGACAGATGCTTTGTCCCGTGTTCCTGCCTTGTGTCCAATGATTATGAGTAAGCTCTAGATCCACGATGACCCTGAAGAGGAGGAAGCAGTTATAGGAAATGAATGAATGAATGAATGAATGGGCCATACTCCACTTTATTTACCTTCTTGTGTAACGTGACAAAAACTGAACTATATCCAGAATCAGAGATTCCACTAATACAGTTTAAATGTAAACGTAAGGTACTGTAAACTATGTCAGTTAATTTGGAAATTCAACGTTCCAGTGCTTCTGAAGGCCTTGCTCCATCTGAATTCCGTATCAAACTTTTTCGAAGCAGAAAGTGGAAGGCCTGACTTCCTGAATCCTCAGCCAAAAACACGGCTGCTTGGTCCAGGTCCAGTTTCCCATCACAGATTCATACTGAGACATTAAAGTTTTAGAGCATCCTCTTAAAGAGCCAAGCTACCAGTTTAAAGTTTAATTCTGCAAGAGAGCGAGGGATGAGTAGGAGGAGGAGGAAGAGAAGGAGGAATAGAGGGAGAAGGGAAAGCAGTGTGTTTCTTCACAGCCCTGAGGTGGCTTTGGCAAACGGACGTGTTCAACAGAGCTTATATCACACGAGAGAGAGAGAGAGAGAAATTAGGAGGGTGAAGAGTAAGGGAAAGAGAGTTTGAAATAATGAAGGAGACAGAGAGAGAGAGAGAGAGAGAGAGAGAGAGAGGAACAAAGAGGTGGATAAAAGAAATAAAAAGTGACAGAGAGAAACAAAGAAGAAAGAGATAGAGAAGGAGAAATAGAAAACATAAAGACCCAAAAAATGAAGTAGAAGCATGAGAAAGAATGATGAAGGGAGAAAAAGATGGAGAGAAAAGCATTAGAAGATAGAAAAAGAGAAATAGGGAATGATAGAGAGAGAGAGAGAGAGAGAGAAGGTGGATGAAACAAATAGGAAGTGACAGAGAAATAAAATGGAGAGAGAGAGAGAGAGAGAGAGAGAGAGAGAGAGAGAGAGAGAGAATATGGAAGACACGACACCACCACCAGCAGCACTGCAGCGCTGAACATGATCCACCACCACATCACACCTGATCAGTGGGGGTCCTGAACGCTGAGGAACAGGGGGAGAGGGGGCTTAAAAATATGCAGAGCAACATATTTACTACAGTCTGTAAGTGTAGAACTACAGTGTGCTCCTGTGTGGTCAGTGGAGCTGAGGGAAAGGTCTGTAAGTGTAGGAACAACGAGGGAGCCGTTTGAGAGGACAGAACCGGATTCTTTTAATTTTGCATACCACCTTAAATTGGTCTGTGAATTGTGTGTAGCACAGAACCCTGTATATGAATCAAACCTCTCCACTGTGGAGCTCTGTTAGCTTCCTCACTAACAGTGGTAACGACTTCACCAAGCCAGAGGCAGAGTCTCAAAACGCAGAAAAAGCATGAACCAAGATGAGGATGTTGCTCTATTCCTGCTCCACAGGGGGGTACATATTTGTGCTGTTTCAGATTATTTAAGGTGGGAATATCTTCAAACTCTGGAGACAGCAAACTAAGATTTAAGGTTTAAGTTTACAGGTGAGGTTTAGGGTTAAGTTTAGGGGTGAGTTTTAGGTTTAAGTTTAAGGGTGTGGTTTAGGGTTAAGTTTAAGGGTGTGGTTTAGGGTTAAGTTTATGGGTGAATTTTAGGGTTAAGTTTAGAGATGAGTTTTAGGTTTAGGGGTGAGGTTTAAGGTTAGTTTAGTAGAAGTTGTAAGATTTGTTTTTAACTATGGGTTGCCAGAAATTCACATAACCCCCCTCAACTATATTTAGTACACATGCTCCAAACCCTAGGAACTGTCTTTTATCAGCATTCATACAACAACACCTTGAGACCAGGCTGAGTGTGTGAGGAGGAGAGCACACGCACACACACACACACACACACACACATAAGTACACATGCACTCAGGCAGTAAATAAAAGGTTGTTGTGTTGAAAGGGACAATCAGCCTCTGTGCGTTTTCATTACGAGAGGAAACTGAGAGGACAACACTAAGAGAACGTCGCGCCAGCGCTTCACTCAATTTAAATCAACATCAAAGTTTTGATTGGACCTTGGATCTGCGTTCCCCATAATCATAATCAACGGACGATTGTGTCCCTCCATGACCATGGCCATGTTGGACGAAGCCTCTGCTGAATCATTCTTTCTTTAAAGAGTGTTATACTGAATACACACACACACACTCTCTCTCTCTCTCTCTGAGCCCATCTGTGCTCGTTAGTCTGGCGTAGGTGGCATTCAATTTCATGAATTATAATGAAAGGGCTTTAGGAAGGAAAAGGGGGGGAGTTACAGACAAGTAAGAGATGATTATGGAGTTATGAGGGCTAAAGATAGAGATGGGGAGAAAGAGGGAGGACAAGAAAAGAGAGAGAGTGAGAGAAAATACAGAGAAAGGGATGTTGGACGACACTGACGTGTCCAGACACTTCAGCAGCTGTGGCTTCCTTCCACCTGAGGCTGTGTGTATTTGAGTGTGTGTGTTTGTTTGTGTTGGTTTTTCTACATTTACAGGACTACATACCCAGACAAACACAGTGTTCAAAAACACATTGGACAGAAATCTGTCCAAATCTGAAGTCACCAGAGATAAATAGAAGGGGCTGCGCAAGACCCTGCTGCAAATGACCGTAGCTCACTTTGTGTTCACACTGTAAGTGGATTTTAAAGCAGACTCAGATCCTTTTATGTTCCTCTTCAGCATGGATGAGATCTCTGACCCCTACAGGACCCCCACAGAGCAGGTGTGATGTGGTGGTGGATCATTCTCAGCGCTGCAGTGACACTGACGTGGTGGTGGTGTGGTAGTGTGTGTTGTGCTGGTGTAGAGTGGATCAGACACAGCAGTGCTGCTGGAGTTTTTAAACCCTGTGTCCACTCTCTGTCCACTCTGTGAGACACTCCTCCCTCGTTGGTCCACCTTGTAGATGTAGAGTCAGAGACAGTAGCTCATCTGTCGCTGCACAGTGTGTGTCGCTCGTCCTCTAGTCCTCCATCGGTGGACACAGGCGGAGAACGCCACCCACAGGACAGTGTTGGCAGGATGTGTTTGGTTTATATTCTGTGTAAGGAGAGGTGTGCTGATTTGATCAGATAGAATATGGGCTCACAGGTGTCCATCTGTGTGTGTGTGTGTGTGTGTGTGTGTTTGTGTGTGTGTGTGTGACAGCAAACACACAAACAGATCAGAGTGATGACACAGATGCATCAAACTGACCCCTGCTATCTGTTCTCCTGCCCACATTGCTTTGTTTGTCCACTGTGTGTGTGTGTATCGCCCACAGCTCTGTTCCAAAACCCACTGTCCTTTACTTCTAATGAAGCACCAGTGTCAAAAAGTCGCATTTTAAACACCCCTCGCAGTGTTGCAGCTATTTCTGCCTCTCTCTTCTTTCTCATCCCTCACTCCCTGAAGCCTGGGATGAAAGTATATTTAGGACATGGCGTTACTTTTTAGCTGTCTCTGCTTTGGTTTTAATTTCGCTACAAAAGAAGGCCTTTAATCTGGTAAACAATCCCGAACACTAACGTCTGGAAGTAAATGTCACCAGCGCGGGGGGGTTTAATAAATCAGCCGCCAACGAGACCACACGGAGAGTAGGAATAAAGAGGAACAAACGAGCACAGATCGTTTTTATTCCACTGTATTTTACACCACATGAAATGAAAGCCCTCACCCGCGTGAGATGTTACACCATCACGCCGCGCGTGTCTCTCCAACACCCGTCTCCATCTGGTGACACACAGTTGGTGTTAGAAAGACTCCAGCCCTTTGTCCAAGGTCAGCTCTGACCACAGACTCGCTCCCCGCTGGAGAGCAAACAGATTACAGTCTGTATTTTCTACACACTGACCCAGAGCAGGGGGGGGTTTCTGATAAAGTGGCCAGTGAGTGTCAGTAGAGGGAGGTGTTTCTGATAAAGTGGCCAGTGAGTGTCAGTAGAAGGGGGGTGTTTTTGATAAAGTGGCCAGTGTGTGTCAGTAGAGGGAGGTGTTTCTGATAAAGTGGCCAGTGCGTGTCAGTAGGGGGGGGGTGTTTCTGATAAAGTGGCCAGTGTGTGTCAGTAGAAAGGGGGTGTTTCTGATAAAGTGGCCAGTGAGTGTCAGTAGAGGGAGGTGTTTCTGATAAAGTGGCCAGTGAGTGTCAGTAGAAGGGGGGTGTTTCTGATAAAGTGGCCAGTGTGTGTCAGTAGAGGGAGGTGTTTCTGATAAAGTGGCCAGTGTGTGTCAGTAGAGGGAGGTGTTTCTGATAAAGTGGCCAGTGCGTGTCAGTAGGGGGGGGGGTGTTTCTGATAAAGTGGCCAGTGTGTGTCAGTAGAAAGGGGGTGTTTCTGATAAAGTGGCCAGTGAGTGTCAGTAGAGGGAGGTGTTTCTGATAAAGTGGCCAGTGAGTGTCAGTAGAAGGGGGGTGTTTCTGATAAAGTGGCCAGTGTGTGTCAGTAGAGGGAGGTGTTTCTGATAAAGTGGCCAGTGAGTGTCAGTAGAGGGGGGGTGTTTCTGATAAAGTGGCCAGTGTGTGTCAGTAGAAGGGGGGTGTTTCTGATAAAGTGGCCAGTGAGTGTCAGTAGAAGGGGGGTGTTTCTGATAAAGTGGCCAGTGTGTGTCAGTAGAAGGGGGGTGTTTCTGATAAAGTGGCCAGTGAGTGTCAGTAGAAGGGGGGTGTTTCTGATAAAGTGGCCAGTGAGTGTCAGTAGAGGGGGGGGGGGTGTTTCTGATAAAGTGGCCAGTGTGTGTCAGTAGAAGGGGGGTGTTTCTGATAAAGTGGCCAGTGAGTGTCAGTAGAAGGGGGGTGTTTCTGATAAAGTGGCCAGTGAGTGTCAGTAGAAGGGGGGTGTTTCTGATAAAGTGGCCAGTGAGTGTCAGTAGAGGGGGGGTGTTTCTGATAAAGTGGCCAGTGAGTGTCAGTAGAGGGGGGGGTGTTTCTGATAAAGTGGCCAGTGAGTGTCAGTAGAGGGGGGTGTTTCTGATAAAGTGGCCAGTGAGTGTTAGTAGAGGGGGGGTGTTTCTGATAAAGTGGCCAGTGAGTGTTAGTAGAGGGGGGGTGTTTCTGATAAAGTGGCCAGTGAGTGTCAGTAGAAGGGGGGTGTTTCTGATAAAGTGGCCAGTGAGTGTCAGTAGAAGGGGGGTGTTTCTGATAAAGTGGCCAGTGAGTGTCAGTAGAGGGGGGGTGTTTCTGATAAAGTGGCCAGTGAGTGTCAGTAGAGGGGGGGGTGTTTCTGATAAAGTGGCCAGTGTGTGTCAGTAGAAGGGGGGTGTTTCTGATAAAGTGGCCAGTGAGTGTCAGTAGAAGGGGGGTGTTTCTGATAAAGTGGCCAGTGAGTGTCAGTAGAAGGGGGGTGTTTCTGATAAAGTGGCCAGTGAGTGTCAGTAGAGGGGGGGTGTTTCTGATAAAGTGGCCAGTGAGTGTCAGTAGAGGGGGGGGTGTTTCTGATAAAGTGGCCAGTGAGTGTCAGTAGAGGGGGGTGTTTCTGATAAAGTGGCCAGTGAGTGTTAGTAGAGGGGGGGTGTTTCTGATAAAGTGGCCAGTGAGTGTTAGTAGAGGGGGGGTGTTTCTGATAAAGTGGCCAGTGAGTGTCAGTAGAAGGGGGGTGTTTCTGATAAAGTGGCCAGTGAGTGTCAGTAGAAGGGGGGTGTTTCTGATAAAGTGGCCAGTGAGTGTCAGTAGAGGGGGGGGGGTGTTTCTGATAAAGTGGCCAGCGAGTGTCAGTAGAGGGGGGGTGTTTCTGATAAAGTGGCCAGTGAGTGTCAGTAGAGGGGGGGTGTTTCTGATAAAGTGGCCAGCGAGTGTCAGTAGAGGGGGGGTGTTTCTGATAAAGTGGCCAGCGAGTGTCAGTAGAGGGGGGTGTTTCTGATAAAGTGGCCAGTGAGTGTCAGTAGAGGGGGGGTGTTTCTGATAAAGTGGCCAGCGAGTGTCAGTAGAGGGGGGTGTTTCTGATAAAGTGGCCAGTGAGTGTCAGTAGAGGGGAGTGTTTCTGATAAAGTGGCCAGCGAGTGTCAGTAGAAGGGGGGTGTTTCTGATAAAGTGGCCAGTGAGTGTCAGTAGAGGGGGGGTGTTTCTGATAAAGTGGCCAGTGAGTGTCAGTAGAGGGGGGGGTGTTTCTGATAAAGTGGCCAGCGAGTGTCAGTAGAAGGGGGGTGTTTCTGATAAAGTGGCCAGTGAGTGTCAGTAGAGGGGGGTGTTTCTGATAAAGTGGCCAGTAAGCATCAGTAGAGGGGGGGTGTTTCTGATAAAGTGGCCAGTGAGTGTCAGTAGAGGGGGGGTGTTTCTGATAAAGTGGCCAGTGAGTGTCAGTAGAGGGGGGTGTTTCTGATAAAGTGGCCAGTGAGTGTCAGTAGAGGGGGGGTGTTTCTGATAAAGTGGCCAGTGAGTGTCAGTAGAGGGGGGGTGTTTCTGATAAAGTGGCCAGTGAGTGTCAGTAGAGGGGGGTGTTTCTGATAAAGTGGCCAGTGAGTGTCAGTAGAGGGGGGTGTTTCTGATAAAGTGGCCAGTGAGTGTCAGTAGAGGGGGGGGGGGTGTTTCTGAAAAAGTGGCCAGTGAGTGTTAGTAGAAGGGGGGTGTTTCTGATAAAGTGGCCAGTGAGTGTCAGTAGAGGGGGGGGGGTGTTTCTGATAAAGTGGCCAGTGAGTGTCAGTAGAGGGGGGTGTTTCTGATAAAGTGGCCAGTGAGTGTCAGTAGAGGGGGGGGGGGTGTTTCTGATAAAGTGGCCAGTGAGTGTCAGTAGAGAGGGGGGTGTTTCTGATAAAGTGGCCAGTGAGTGTTAGTAGAAGGGGGGTGTTTCTGATAAAGTGGCCAGTGAGTGTCAGTAGAGGGGGGGTGTTTCTGATAAAGTGGCCAGTGAGTGTCAGTAGAGGGGGGGGTGTTTCTGATAAAGTGGCCAGTGAGTGTTAGTAGAGGGGGGGGTGTTTCTGATAAAGTGGCCAGTGAGTGTCAGTAGAAGGGGGGGGTGTTTCTGATAAAGTGGCCAGTGAGTGTCAGTAGAGGGGGGGTGTTTCTGATAAAGTGGCCAGTGAGTGTTAGTAGAGGGGGGGGGTGTTTCTGATAAAGTGGCCAGTGAGTGTCAGTAGAGGGGGGGGTGTTTCTGATAAAGTGGCCAGTGAGTGTCAGTAGAGGGGGGGGTGTTTCTGATAAAGTGGCCAGTGAGTGTCAGTAGAGGGGGGTGTTTCTGATAAAGTGGCCAGTGAGCGTCAGTAGAGGGGGGTGTTTCTGATAAAGTGGCCAGTGAGTGTCAGTAGAGGGGGGGTGTTTCTGATAAAGTGGCCAGCGAGTGTCAGTAGAGGGGGGTGTTTCTGATAAAGTGGCCAGTGAGTGTCAGTAGAGGGGAGTGTTTCTGATAAAGTGGCCAGCGAGTGTCAGTAGAAGGGGGGTGTTTCTGATAAAGTGGCCAGTGAGTGTCAGTAGAGGGGGGGTGTTTCTGATAAAGTGGCCAGTGAGTGTCAGTAGAGGGGGGGGTGTTTCTGATAAAGTGGCCAGCGAGTGTCAGTAGAAGGGGGGTGTTTCTGATAAAGTGGCCAGTGAGTGTCAGTAGAGGGGGGTGTTTCTGATAAAGTGGCCAGTAAGCATCAGTAGAGGGGGGGTGTTTCTGATAAAGTGGCCAGTGAGTGTCAGTAGAGGGGGGGTGTTTCTGATAAAGTGGCCAGTGAGTGTCAGTAGAGGGGGGTGTTTCTGATAAAGTGGCCAGTGAGTGTCAGTAGAGGGGGGGTGTTTCTGATAAAGTGGCCAGTGAGTGTCAGTAGAGGGGGGGTGTTTCTGATAAAGTGGCCAGTGAGTGTCAGTAGAGGGGGGGTGTTTCTGATAAAGTGGCCAGTGAGTGTCAGTAGAGGGGGGTGTTTCTGATAAAGTGGCCAGTGAGTGTCAGTAGAGGGGGGGGGTGTTTCTGATAAAGTGGCCAGTGAGTGTCAGTAGAGAGGGGGGTGTTTCTGATAAAGTGGCCAGTGAGTGTCAGTAGAGGGGGGTGTTTCTGATAAAGTGGCCAGTGAGTGTCAGTAGAGGGGGGGGGTGTTTCTGATAAAGTGGCCAGTGAGTGTTAGTAGAAGGGGGGTGTTTCTGATAAAGTGGCCAGTGAGTGTCAGTAGAGGGGGGGGGTGTTTCTGATAAAGTGGCCAGTGAGTGTCAGTAGAGAGGGGGGTGTTTCTGATAAAGTGGCCAGTGAGTGTCAGTAGAGGGGGGGTGTTTCTGATAAAGTGGCCAGTGAGTGTCAGTAGAGGGGGGGGGGTGTTTCTGATAAAGTGGCCAGTGAGTGTTAGTAGAAGGGGGGTGTTTCTGATAAAGTGGCCAGTGAGTGTCAGTAGAGGGGGGGGGGTGTTTCTGATAAAGTGGCCAGTGAGTGTCAGTAGAGGGGGGGTGTTTCTGATAAAGTGGCCAGTGAGTGTCAGTAGAGGGGGGGGTGTTTCTGATAAAGTGGCCAGTGAGTGTTAGTAGAGGGGGGGGTGTTTCTGATAAAGTGGCCAGTGAGTGTTAGTAGAGGGGGGGGTGTTTCTGATAAAGTGGCCAGTGAGTGTCAGTAGAGGGGGGGGGGGGGTGTTTCTGATAAAGTGGCCAGTGAGTGTCAGTAGAGGGGGGGTGTTTCTGATAAAGTGGCCAGTGAGTGTCAGTAGAGGGGGGGTGTTTCTGATAAAGTGGCCAGTGAGTGTCAGTAGAGGGGGGGGGGGTGTTTCTGATAAAGTGGCCAGTGAGTGTCAGTAGAGGGGGGGGGGGTGTTTCTGATAAAGTGGCCAGTGAGTGTCAGTAGAGGGGGGGGGTGTTTCTGATAAAGTGGCCAGTGAGTGTCAGTAGAGGGGGGGGGTGTTTCTGATAAAGTGGCCAGTGAGTGTCAGTAGAAGGGGGGTGTTTCTGATAAAGTGGCCAGAGAAAAGATGAAAGCTGCTTTAAAGAGAGCAGGTCTTCAGTATCATTGATTACAGCTCTAGTTTGTGTCTTCTGGAGCGTGTCCTCTTTCGCCTGGAGCTGAGTGTTTGTTTCTCATTAAAGAGCCAAAGACATTCATCCTCCACACCTCCTTTTCCTCTCCTTCCCTCCTTCTCTGTCCTCCTCCTCTCTTCACCTCTCTCTCTCTCTCCCTGCCCCCCGCGGAGGCGGCTCTCTGCTCCGTTAACTGGCCGCTGTTTTAATGATCGTCCGAGAACCTACAGTGGATGAGAGTAATTACGGCTCCTACAAGATGCTGCCAATTACGGCCTCTTCAGAAAAGCCATGAAAACCCCATCCCTTCATCCTCCACCTCTCCATCTCTCTTTTGTTCACATGCCTCGCCACGTGGGAGAATCCATCAGAGCTGAAACCGAAGATTATATAAATGAGGTGAAGTACACTTCTCCAGAAATGAAGAGTAGTAATTGAGGTTCTGTCCTTTGCTCTTGTAACAGCATGTGATATTTGAACATTGCTCTGAGGATTTGATGGAAGCCTTGAGAACACATATACACCAGTTTGTCACAACATAAAAATCACCTTTGTGATACTGTTTAGGTTCCCCTTGTGCTGTTGAAACAGCTTTGATACTCTGAAGTACAGACTCCACGAGACCTTTGATGATGTCCTGTGGTCTCCCCCTTGTTTCTGAGCGTCCTTTCGCCCCGTGGAGCTGAGTTACAGGGCGCAGTGGTTAAAGCTCCCCCTACGACACGGGACGACCCTTCAACACCCTGATACTTCATCAGAACACAAATAAAACAGAGCAGCGCTTCATTCCCAGGCGACGAGCGCCGCTCTGTAGCAGCTCTGCACCAGTCTGCAGTGATATCAGAGGAGCTGCTGGACTTTAGTTACATTTAGAGCCTCATTCTCCTTCAGAAGAGTTCCACAATCAGAGATTACCCCCCTCTCCTCACTCTTCTGTGACATGGAGCTCAGCTCAGATTCTCATTCTCTTCCAGTTCCACCTTAAATGCTGCAGTAAACTCAGGCACTGGAGTGTAATTGCTTCACCATTTAAGGTGGAGCTGGACATTCACAGTTAGATTTGGATGCATCAGCTGCTCCTCGTGCTGTTTTCTGCTCGTTCTGCCATCATCCACTGAAACAACATTAAACTCAGAGAATACACTGGGGATCATAGAGTTTAAGGCTTTTGGCAGCACCTCGTGATCACACACTTGTGAAGGGGGCCGTGGTGTAATAAATGCAATGTTGACTAGTGTTTTCACAACAAAATGAACCCCTCCTAGGCCATTAAACTATGGAGCAGGAAAAGAACAACATCCTTACCTTGATGCAGGCGGTTTATTGATGGAATATGGCGTCAGACAGCGTAAGACCCTTAGTTACCCGTACTTAAACGGAACATCTACAGTCGTGGAGAAATGCTGTTCTCCTATTTGTTTACATTGAGAAGCGCCACTTATTTTAGGTGGAACGGTGTATTTCAGAGTAAAAACAACTGTTGTTTGTACGCGGCTGAAGTGTAACTCATCTGTAAGTGTTTATGCACTGTTACTCATGTGTAACTCGAGCTGTTTAGTTTTGTAGCACTTTCCCTCTGCGTTTACTTTCATGCCGTTAGCGCTCTCCTGAATTTAGAGTCAGTTCCATTTACAACAGAATACTTACTATTACAAGTTAGTATTACCCACATCTTAGAACAGGAATAGAGCAACAACCTCATCCCAGTTTCGGGTTTTTCAGTGTTTGGAGTCTCTTTGTTCCTTTTTTTTTACCCATTTACAGACACAGAGACTCTGATGTCTCAGAAGGAGAAATCTTCTGAATTTTATAAAAGTGTTTTTTGATTAAAAAACAAACATGAACTTCAATGCAAATGTGTTATTTCACAGAGATACAACAAAACAAAATGAGTGGTTCAGACAATCCCTCTGACCAATCACAGAGGTCTTCACATTGGACACACCCACAAGTGACATCATGACCCTGACCACACCCACCAGAGACAAACTGTCTGGAGCCCGTTTGTTCATCTACTTTCTGTTCTTTTCACTCTCTCTGTGAAAGACCTGCATATTCTCTCTCTCTCTCTCTCTCTCTCTCTCTCTCTCTCTCTCTCTCTCTCTCCCCCTCTCTCTCTCTCTCTCTCCCTCTCTCTCTCTCTCTCTCTCTCTCTCCCTCTCTCTCTCTCCCCTCTCTCTCTCTCTCTCCTCTCTCTCTCTCTCTCTCTCTCTCTCTCTCTCTCCCTCTCTCTCTCTCTCTCTCTCTCTCTCTCTCTCTCTCTCCCTCTCTCTCTCTCTCTCTCTCTCTCTCTCTCTCTCTCTCTCTCTCTTTCTCTCTCTCTCTTTCTATCTCTCCCTCTCTCCCTCTCTCTCTCTCTTCTCTCTCTCTCTCTCTCTCTCTCTTTCTATCTCTCTCCTCTCTCCCTCTCTCTCTCTCTCTCTCTCTCTCTCTCTCTCTCTCTCTCTCTCTCTCTCTCTCTCTCTCTCTCTCTCTTTGTAGTCAGGCCTTGACACCGACCTCAGTATCGTTCAGCTTATAGAGGTCAGCATGAGAAACATCTTTTTCCAACCTCCATTTCAAAGGCAAACATTGTGTAAAGTGCTCTCCTCTGAACACACTCGTCTGGACACACACAGTAGGAGTAAGGAGACGCTTCCCTTTGTCTCCATTATGTCCTCCTCATGTGTGAGGGACAGACACAGCAGCAGGAGACGTCCAACAGCCTCATGGTCTTCAGTGAAGGGAGGGCTGTCGTGCCACAGAAGAAACACTTTCAGTTGCGTAGAGAACCTGGTTTGAAAGAGAGTTGTGTGTGAAGGTTCCACTTAGAACCGTTACATAAATTATAGGTTCCTTTGAGGTTCTCCGCTTTCAGAAAATCACCTCACCATCTGCTAGTTTTCTTTCCCCCACCAAGCAACCATTTATTCTCTCGCTCTCTCACTCCTCCATACTTTTCTCCTCACCTCATTCTCTATTTTTCTTTGTTTTTTTTGCTTTTTTTTCCTGCACTTCTCTTCTCTCTTCTCTCTCCTATCTTCCCTCCCTCCCTCTCTCTCTCTCTCTCTCTCTCTCTTCTCTCTCCTATCTTCCCTCTCGCTCTCTCTCCTATTATTTCTCCATCCTTTCTCTCCCCACTGTTTTTCTCTTGTTCTCTCTGTCCCTTTCTCTCCCTCATTTCTTCATTCCCCTCCTCTTTATTTTTCTCTCTTTCTACCACTTTCACCATCTCTCTCTCTCTCTCTCTCTCTCTCTCTCTCTCTCTCTCTCTCTCTCCCTCTCTCTCTCTGATGCAGTTGTTTGTGTGGATGTAATAATCAGGGGTTTTGAGTAATGACCGTTTCTCTGCTGCCGCCCAGCCATCTGTACCCAGCCCCACTGCGCCAGTCTGCAGCCGCCAAAAGTATCTGGACACCGGCTCGTCCAGCGTTTCTTCTGAAGTGAAGGGCATTTGTCCCTCCTTCACTGCAGCAATATCCTCTACTTTCCCCTGAAATCTTTACAGCAGATGGGGTGTAGCACTGCTGTGAGAGTCTGATGGCATTCAGCCACATTAACAGTAATGAGGTCAGACGCTGATGTCGAAGGATGAGATCTGGACCCAATGTATCCCAGGGGTTTTGGCTAGAGATCCATCACTGCAGAGAACATGGATCCACACCTTAGTCCTGGGGTACTTTTATACCCTTCGGCACTGGGCATGGGGGTGTTAAGCTCATGTGTATTCATGGATTTTCAATTTTTTTGGTGTGTCTACTTTAAACATGCTCTCCCCATCACACAGGCAGTCTCTCTCTCTCTCTCTCTCTCTCTCGCTCTCACACTCTCTCTTTCTTTAGTGTTGGTGTCCATTGGTACGTCAAGATAATGAAGCTCCAGAAAGAGCTCAGAGCCTCAAATAAAGCGTTATGGCACAGTGGGGCTGGACGGGTCACTTACATTTATATTGTGCACTGGGTAAAGGACAGGGGACCAGCCGGGTCTGAGAATGCTTCTGCTTTGAAATTAAAAATAGGAAGCAGGAAAACGCTGCATCTGTGTGTTTCTGGGGCTGTGTTCAGTGCAACACGAGGCACATTGTCTACTTTACTCCTCTGTTCATGAGCTCAGCAGGCCTTTAACTTAAAGCCCAAGTTCCAGCTCTCAGTGCTGTTTCCATCCTAAAGAAGAACACTTCCGGAGAGTGTGATCCTCTGAGCAGAATCCCAGCCGCGAAAAACCAGGACCAAATGCTGTAAACAGGTTTTAAACAAAGAATAATAAAAGTTTATAGAGCTCCGATCTTTATCTTGGGGCACTGAGGGGCAGCGGGGGTGGGGGCTGTCCTCATCATTCATTTATTTACCGCTGAGAGAGAGAGAGAGAGAGAGAGAGAGAGAGAGAGAGAGAGAGAGAGAGGGAGAGAGATGAGAAATGGGAGAGATAAAGGAGGAAGGGAGGGAGAGAAAGAGTTACAAAGAAAGAGAGAAGAAGAGAGAGTGAGATAGAAATGAGAGCGTGTTTTACAAAGACAGATAGAGAGGGAGAGACAGAGATAGGAATGAGAGAGAGAGAGAGAGAGAGAGAGAGAGAGAGAGAGAGAGAGAGAACTGAATGAGAGATGGTCATGTTTATTCCACTCTTGTGGAGAGCAGAAATCAGTAGAAGTGACGCCTGAACTGCGGCAGATGCTGAATATAAATTATGTACCGAAGTCATTAGAGACAGTGAAGTTGTCCTTTGGATGAACACACCCAGGGACGCGTGAATTATGCAGCATTATGCAACGTCCGACTTATTCATCTGTTCAAAATATTCATAATAAAAGCGCACAACAAGTGCCGGAGGCCTCTGTCCCCCACACACACAGACGATTAACTGGATAGACAATACGGAACGGTTCTCTATGATCCTCCGCCAGCTGCTGCGGCTCTAACGTGTCACATCTCCTCAGTGTGTCTCATAGTTCTCTTTCTGAGACAGTTGTGAGAATGGGAGATATGATTATTCTAAAGACAATTGTATGGTTAAAGTTGATGTTCATGATTTTAATCAAAAACTCTGGAAACCGCTCTAATGTGTTTACGAAGCCCCAGTGTCTGTAAATGGGTAAAAAAAACAAAGTGTCTGGGTCCGGTGCTAGTCTTTCTCTCTCTCTGCTCACGGCAGAGAAACACCATCTGGAGAGACTCCAAATGCTGAAAAGCACCAACCGAGATGAGGATGTTGCTCTATTCCTGCTCCATAGGGGGGTAACACTGACTTATTTTTGCTGTTACAGTTACATTACTTAAGGTGGAACTGGCTCTAAATTCAGGAGAGCGCTAACTGCATGAAAGTAAACACAGAGCGAAAGTGCTACAAAACTAAACAGCTCGAGTTACACATGAGTTTACACTTCAGACACCAACAAATAACAGTCATTTTTAATCCTCAAATTACCATTCCACCTTAAAAGATGTGCAGCTTCTGAACATAAACAAACCAGAGAGAACAGCAATTCCCCACAGTGGTAGACGTTACCTTTAAGGCACTCAGGTAGTTTGTGAGGTGTGTGTGGTTGGGGATATCCACAGTGAGTACTTAGACATTCGAGTTTATATACTAATTTATTTTTTACTACATTTTTTAGTTCTGTAACGATGGACAGTATCCCACAATCCAACAGGACATGGGAAGGAAGGAGCTTCACACGTCTAGAAAATGACAGAACAGAACTGGGTTATTGTTCTCCTGAAAGCGTGTTGAGCTCCAGTGACAACGACTCCAGTGATGTCCAGCATGTGCTGACAAAGATACACAAGAGTAGTCTTTATATCACGCTACTGTATCATTTTCTGCAGCGTAAAGAATCGTTCTCTGCGATCTAAACTGGAGCTGACTCTAGAGTTGATACGATTAGCCACTAGCTGCGTCAGGTTTTAAAATCCTGCTTCTTCTCGACCCTTTTATTACGGCTCAGAAAAAGAAGGCCTAAGGATCAGAGCCGAAGGAACCTGACGTCTTACGTAAAGCAGCCGCTTCCTGCAACTCGTTTTCTTCTTCACTGACACACAGCCTGGCCTTCTGTCACCACTAAAAATAAACAAGACACAAAGTCCGGAAGAGGGAGAGAGGGAGAGAGAGAGAGAGAGAGAGAGAGAGAGAGAGAGAGAGAGAGGGAAAAAAATTATTTGTCTCAGAAGCTGAGAACTCCTGACATGCTGCTGTTCACTTCAGTTGAAATCAGTGTCAGACTAAGCCGGATATCTTGAATAACACACACACACACACACATTCTGATAGCCTACTGTAGGTTTGGACACTTGAATTTTCATTCCTCCACTCGTATCCATTCAGGCACTACACACTTGTACTATACACTATACGAGACACACACACACACACACACATCTGTACAGTAGATTATATCCATTCCATGATGTACACATATATTTGAAGTGTACAGATTGTGAGTGCAGTAAGTAGTGTATGAATGTATGAATGTAGTGTATGAATGTAATGTAAAGTGTAAGAATATAGAGTAGTTTTCAACTGCTGTGAACAGTAAAGAAACATAAGACTAAGTGTGTAGTGCACGTGTATAGTGTTTGTGTACAGAGTAGGCTCAGTGTATATAGAGCATAGTGTAAATATATAGTGTAACTGTAATACGAGTGTGTGTTTATTCACCATATTTTTCCACGACAGCCAGAGCGGGGCCCTCTCTGTTTGCCTAGGTATCGATTCTAACCACAGACAATAAACACAAACACGCGCTTTTGCTGGACTCTAAATCCATTCATTCATTCATTCATTCATTCATCCATTATCTGTAACCCTTATCCAATTCAGGGTCGCGGTGGGTCCAGAGCCTACCTGGAATCATTGGGCGCAAGGCAGGAATACACCCTGGAGGGGGCGCCAGTCCTTCACAGGGCAACACACACAGTCACACATTCACTCACACACTCACACCTACGGACACTTTTGATTCGCCAATCCACACTCTAAATTCAGTGAGGGTTAAAGCTGACAGAGTGCAGCAGTGACGTGGTGGAGGAGTAAACGTCTCTGCTTCAGCTGAAGAAAAAGACCAGGAGAGGGAGGAGACGAGGGAGGAGACAAACAAAGCCCAGGAGGAGAGGGCGAATGAGCCGATTTTGCCGCTGGAGGTACCAAACATGTACCCGCATCTTATTTGAATTTTCATTTCCACTTTAACACTAGAACATCTCACCACTCTGACCCACTGAGACCACGACTCTGAGCGCCGCTGACTTCTCTCCCTCACCAGAACCAACACGGCACTCTGAGTAAAGTCAGTCTCAAATACACAACCGGCTCTCGGCGCTTCTAGTATTAAATGTGTCACAAGTGGAGGCTGGAATCTTCCTCATCGATTTTCTGATGGAGTTTGTAACTACAACCAATGTTTGATACTAACCTTAAAGGAATCCACTTTTGAACACTTTTGAAAATGTAAAGTGAGGCAATAAATAAATATTAATAAGTTAGCATTAAAATCAACTTCCTTTTTTTTGTGGTGACCTCACAGAGAGAAGCTGCATCTGATTGGATACGATGGCTGTTGGTCCTGGATCTACTTGATAGATGTAGTTCCAGGAACAAGAGCAACCCGAGGAAATCGGATTTCGATGCAGTGTTGTTACCCCAAACAGGGGTGGCGCTGTGAAGCAGTGTGTGTGCAGTGTGACCTCAGAGAGGACCCTGTAGTGAAGGCAGAGTGGACACAGTTAAAGTGGTCAGATCTGAAACTGTAACCGCTGAGGCTTAGGAGTCATTTTCTATTTGAATAAAAAAGAGGCTGGTGCTCACCGGGAACACTTGATCTGAGGCTCAGCTTCTCTCCATCTCTCTCTCTCTCTCTCTCTCTCTCTCCCACTCTCATCCATAATGACTCTCCCCATGTCTCCGCTGGTTGTGCGTTTGTTTGTGGACGCTGTTTGAATGTGTGATGATGTTTTCAAAGGTGCTGATTGAAGGGATGAGTCAAATCAAGCCTAAAGTCGACTGAAGCCCCTTAATTGAGCCGTGTGTGTGTGTGTGTGTGTGTGTGTGTGTGTGTGTCTGTTGTTGTGGAATGATGAAAGAGATTCCCTCACCCAGTGTGGGGCCTATATTCTTTGATGGCTCTTTCTTTCTCTCTTTCTTTCATTTTCGTTTTTTAAATCTCTGTTTTTTTTATGTCCTCGTCTACAGTCTTTGCATCCTGTCCCTGAACTAATTTAAAGCCAAAAGAGCCGCAGATGAAACGATACAGAGGTAAAGTAATTAAAAAAACGGCCAAGCGCCGCTGAGAACTTTCTTTTTTTCTGACGCTGCAACTTCTCGTTTGATGAACAGAACAACAAACTGCGCGTTGATTTATTTATTTATTTATTTATTTATTTATTTATTTATTCATTAAGTGTTTTTTAGCTGGTTACAGTGGCCATGATGCACCACTGTTGTTGTTGTTGTTGTTGTTGTTGTTGTTGATTGCAAACTTAAATCAATCAATCACTCTTTGTTTAAAGGCGGAGTACACCGAGGGTGACCCTGAATTACAGTGTAGCTGAGCTTTAACAGAAACCAGGGAACACACAGAAGAGGGAATGAAAGAAAACAGGTTGTAAACAAATGTCTCACAGCTTTTTATATTTCATAAATAATAACAAAAGAAATAAAAAAAGAAAGAAGTAAATAATCTGAAAAAATAGATGACATTTATTTGTTTAATCAAATAAAAATCAAAAGAAATAACGTTATCATTTAGAAATAACGTTTAAAACAAGTCAAAGTTGCTGCGTTCCAATCCTCGGCCGCTACGTCATAGACGCTGTTCCGATGTGAAGAACCCTTCACGTACAGCCCACGTTCTGAGAAATTTGAAGGACGCAATAGACGTATCCTTCATGGCCCTCAGTTACCCACAATTCTCTGCGCGTGTAAACAAGACAGAAATAAACCCCGGACCCTGAACTGGAAAAGGTTACAGACAATGAATGAATGATTTAAATGTTAGCTTTGTCTAGTTTTAATTTCTTTCATCGGTTTTGTTTTTGTTTCCGTTAAACGTCCCATACTCACCTCAGCAGCGACACAGCCCTAAAATAATCAGCGTGTTTTGGAGATAACGATATTCGTGGAGATATGACACTGAAAAATTTTCATTAATTTCAAAAACACACATTTGCAACAAAATAAATGTGATATTAAAATGAGTTGTAGTCAATTGATAATGTATTTATTGTAACAGAATATAAACTATTAATTATATTTGATATAACACAAATCAAAAGTTGTCCAATCAAAAGATGTTCAGTTTTACTTTACGACATCATTTGAACACATCTGCTTTCCTTTACACTGTGTGAACATTTCATGAAGAATGGACCAATAGAAATGCTCTAAAATGACACAGAATTAAATCCATTAGAATTTAAGGTTTTTTCCATCTCCTGTAAAGCTTCATGTTTTTGATTGGACAGTGATGATATATATATATATATATATTAGTATAGTAAATATAATTTTATATTTGTAAATTTTCAGTAGAAACAAAATAAAATGTTTAAACAGCTGTGACGTACCAAGATTCTGACATAAATTAATTATGTATCAAATTTTAATCTGGGCGGCACGGTGCCGCAGCAGGTATGTGTCACAGTCACACAGCTCCAGGGACCTGGAGGTTGTTGGTTCGATTCCTGCTCCGGGTGACTGTCTGTGAGGAGTGTGGTGTGTTCTCTCTGTGTCTGCGTGGGTTTCCTCCGGGTGACTGTCTGTGAGGAGTGTGGTGTGTTCTCTCTGTGTCTGCGTGGGTTTCCTCCGGGTGACTGTCTGTGAGGAGTGTGGTGTGTTCTCCCTGTGTCTGCGTGGGTTTCCTCCGGGTGCTCTGGTTTCCTCCCACAGTCCAAAAACACATGTTGGTAGGTGGTTTAAAGACTCAAAAGTGTTCGTAGGTGTGAATGTGTGTGTGTCTGTGTTGCCCTGTGAAGGACTGGCGCCCCCTCCAGGGTGTATTCCCGCCTTGCGCCCAATGATTCCAGGTCGGCTCTGGACCCACCGCGACCCTGAACTGGATAAGGATTACAGGCAATGAATGAATGAATGAATAAATGAATGAATGAATCATATAAATCTACTCCATCAATATAACGCAAACAATCAGACACAAATCCCCTTAAAGCCTCACAGTAAATAAAACAGAAACAGAACAGCGGCGGTGCTGAGTCAGTGTGGTCGGTCTGAACTCTCCTCGTGGCATTTTTGATTTTCCTCATCCTCACCGGGTGCTTCTGCTCGAGGTGGTGAAACAGATTTGTTGTTTGCTCCTTCTGTTGTTACACGCTTCTTTCATTTCTTACATTTACCACGGTTTATTGTACGTCTGATATTTTGCAGCCAAACCACCTCCACGCGACTGAATCACACCCCGTTCTGAGCAAATGCCTCTGCCTCAGAGCAGCTTTCCACCGTACCTCACCGTGCCGTACGCTATGTCACACCGGCAGGACGTCATCATGGAAACAAGTCGTTACGATAACTGATATTTTATCATTTAAAAAGTGATAGTTGTTTAAAAACGTCTCACGTAGGTGAGGTTTGTTCAGGAGCGTGACCCACTGAGCTGCCATTAGCCAGGGCCCTGACGCGGTGCAGTGCAGCAGACAGTTTATCTCTTCAGATATGAATTTATTCCTTTATTCCCTCAGTGAGTTGTTCTTTCTCAAATTCTTATGTTTGTTTGATGTTTAAAAACATTAATTAGATTTTATTTTTTGGCACATATTATGGTTACACTTGTATAGCTCCTTTCTAGACACCCAAGGACGCTTTATAATCAGCACCGCACAGAATGCCATTTCAGTCATTTTACACACACACACATACACACACACACACACACACACACACACACAGACACAGACACACACTGTGCCAAATGCACACAGCGTCCTCTCAACCACGAACGACCATCAACCTGGACGACTGTATCAGACACTGGTATCCTGTATCTCTGTATCCTAGTATCTCTATCCTGTATCACCCAGAAAAGAGAGGCCATCATTCATTCACACACACCGATATTCACACACACACACACACACACAAACCCGTGGAGCTGAGTTACAGGGTGCAGTGGTTAAATCTCCCCCTACGACACGGGACGACCCTTCAACACCCTGATACTTCATCAGAACACAAATAAAACAGAGCAGCGCTTCATTCCCAGGCGACTAGCGCCGCTCTGTAGCAGCTCTGCACCAGTCTGCAGTGATATCAGAGGAGCTGCTGGACTTTAGTTACATTTAGAGCCTCATTCTCCTTCAGAAGTGTTCCACACTCAGAGATTACCCCCCTCTCCTCACTCTTCTGTGACATGGAGCTCAGCTCAGATTCTCATTCTGCAGAGTTCTGTTCACACCACAGTTCCACCTTAAATGCTGCAGTAGCATCAGACACTAGTATGTAAGTAACTCACCATTTAAGGTGGAAATGGAAAGGAAGCAGCTAGCTACAGAGACACGAGCTACTATTAGTGATGCATTATTCTTCTTATGAATAAAAGGCTTATGATAAATCAACATTACATTGAACTAAGATGATACAATTGTGATTATTGTTTTTAAAAGAGAAAATATTGACATTTTGGGGTTTATTTCTTACAGAAACTGAGACCCCCAGCCCCTCGGTAAAGTGGAGAAATAGGATTTCTAATTCTGAATGTTGTTAATTGTGCTGTGGAGAAACAATTAGCTCAAAATCAGTTATATTTTTAATAATTTGTGTCACTCGAAAAACCCAAATTCACCTAACCTCAAGTTTGGGAGGAAACCGAAAACTCTGGAGGAAACCCCCACAGATGAGACTCGAACCCAGCGCGGAGAGGAGACGGTGCTAACAACCCCACCATCATCCCGCTGCCACCTGGTGGCCTGGATGTGTCAGAGATTCTGTAGTAGAGCTATTTCGAACACGTTGGAGCTAGATCATAAATCACGACTCACTCAGAGACTACAGACCTGTGTGATTTACTTTTATAAACTCACGCTTGTAAATGATAAATAATAATAATCACTTTAATAAATAAATGTCTGCTGCTTTGTGGAGGTGAAAGTCACTGATTGCTGCTTTGAATCTTATTTAAATTGAAGTGAGTTTCCACAGCTCAGAGCTCTGACCCCCGTCTCAAGTGTCCTCCACAGTGACACTGAACTGAAGCTTGTGAACAGTGTGGCATTAAATATTTCATCCTCCCAGAGCCGGCAGAGAGCGTTCACTCTGTCTTTACTGAAAGGCTCTGGATCTGAACGTCTTTCAGAACTTCTGCTGATCTCCTTCGTCTTCAACTCACGTGCGTTGAATTTAATTAAATATATTAGATAAACTCGCTTAAATAATCTGCGCTAAGTGTTTGGAGGTAAAAATGATCGGCTGCACTTTTATAAAGAATAAAAAAAAGCCTAGAAACAGGTTAATAATCCTCTACTATTCTTACAGCCGTCTCTGAATGAGGGCTGTTGGGATATCGACTAGATTTCAGACGGTTTCACTCAATAAGAGATCATGTTTTTGCTGTGTGTTTGTGTGAGATGGAGAGAGAAACAGAGAAAGACCAGAAAGAAAAACATTTCTGAAAAGACCGCCTGGCTCTGTGTGTATGTGTGTGTGTGTGTGTGTGTGTGTGTGTGTGTGTGTGTGTGTGTTATTCAGCTCTGAAAACCTTGTGAATATTGACAGAAGTCTCTAAATGCCAAAGTTCCTCCATCATCTCCATCCAGCTCTCATAACCACCTTTCACAAGGCAAATCCCCTCTGCCAGTTTAAAAGAAAGCCCTGAGAAAAGCTCCTGCATCTCAGTACACTCCTCAATGAAGTTGCCATGACCATGGAGAATCCGCCCACTCTCACAACCTGTGCATTTTTAATTCACCAATGTTTCTTAGGAAGGAGAGCAGTGTTAAAGGTTCCCTTTGCTCTGAAACCTGACTGGATTAACATCGCGAAAACAAGCCGATGAAGGGAGATAGGAAATGTTAAAGGCTGCAGGAATGAATAAAAAAAAGGAATCAAGGCAAACAAAGATGGAGTAAAAAAAAAAAAAAAAGAATGTTCTGAGAAAAATAAGCGATGACCTCACACTGCTGGCCTCCAGTGAATTTAAAGAGGGCATATGTTAAACTCTTGTTGAGTGCATGTTCACATTAATGTGGGAATCTGGAACCCACCAACCCACACACTGTGAAACAAGACCATCCAGTCTGTTTTAATGGGCTGCCAATGTCGGAAAACTTGGGATAAAAAAAGTGGCGTCGTTAGACCCAATTTGCTCATAGTAAAATGTTGCTGGACGTCACTAAAATCACAGCAGTAAGAAGTCAATTCATAAAGAATTACAGAATAGAGGTCAGTGCTCCCACCAGACTTTGACTTGCTCCTGTCCACACACACACACACACACACACAAGACACACACGAGAGGCATACTGACCCTACAGACCCTGCCATTTCTGCAGCACAGTAACTCACATGCATCACATTCACCAAAGGCTCTGCGTTTTCCACAAACCCTGAGCAGCTAACACTTTCAGTCAGTGTGAGTTCAGAGCTCACACCACTCAGGTAATGCTGGATCATAGATGTATATTGTGTTTATAGCTGTGTATATCTCAAATAACTAATGCTATATAGTCGACCAAAAAGAACAGTCACGGCACTGAACCAAACATTCATTTAAAGCCTGTTGTTTCTGAATCAAATTAAAAACTGAAAGTCAGTAATGACACAGTTCCCTCACGTTGTCAGTGAAGCCTGGGAGGAACAATATGGTGCAAAACAAATTTGTACTGTTTCTGTTTTTATTTGTTCAAGAAAGTGCACACAAACCATACTGAATGCAATTAAAACAAATTTCTTTACTGTTGACTGTTTCATGGCAGACTGACGCCCACTTTAGGCTCTTTATTGGAGGCACAGTTGTGCCCCTCTGAACGTAGTGAGTGCTCCAGTACAACAAGGAATCTAGAAATGCCCCGGTTAAAATGAGTCTAATTGATTCTGCTCTGCTTCTGACATCAAGTGCGGAGACTTTAGAATGGCCCCGCCCCCTCCTCTGAGTCTGTCCAATCACGGCGCTGGACCTGTGTTTATCTGAGAGCACAAAGACGAGGTTAAACGCAGCAAAACAGACACAACGAGCGCGGAGAAATAAGAGCACTGAGTAAAAACGGAGAAGAAAGAGAACAGAGTGAAAACGGCTAAAAACCAGAGCTGCTCCTCCACAAGGGGGTGCTGTTGTGCTTCTCAGTGTGATCAGTGTAATCTGATGCTGACAGATAACTGGTGTTTCTCACTCTGATCTGGGGCTGAGCGGGGATTGGTCGAAGAGGCCGAGGGCTGGTATGGACTCGAGTGTATCTCCTCGGCCGGCCGCTGTATATCTGACTCCATTTACTGCAGCGGAGATCGATGGCAGTGTTTGAGTTGCGGAGCCTTTAGCCGTGTACACACATCTGCATCTGAGTGCTGTATCGAACCGCCTTGTTCTCCTGCGCAGCCAAGCTGTCAGCTCTAATTAAACAGCTCAGCTCAGCGCAGTCGCGGCAAACACAGACCCCCGGCTCCTGCAGAGCGTACGAGACCCTCCGACACTCTCACATTCAAACTCATAACATCTCTCGCGCAGCAGATTTCACCATAAACAGCTGTTATTTAACTTTATCATCACCCTCCAGCGTGGGCTCACCCTCCAACCACTTTCTTACAAACGCCATCCCCTACTGTCACACTCGGGTCACTTTAATACACACACACACACACACAGTCACTTTAATACACACACTCGGGTCACTTTAATACACACACACACACACACACTCGGTCACTTTAATACACACACACACACACACACGGTCACTTTAATACACACACACACACACACACACTCGGTCACTGTAATACACACACACACACACTCGGTCACTTTAATACACACACACACACACACTCGGTCACTGTAATACACACACACACACACTCGGTCACTGTAATACACACACACACACACTCGGTCACTTTAATACACACACACACACACACACTCGAGTCACTTTAATACACACACTCGGGTCACTTTTATACACACACTCTGTCACTTTAACACACACACTCAGATCACTTTAATACACACACTCGGGTCACTTTAACACACTTGGACTAAATGACTTTAAGTTTTACTCTAATATGGATGTACACACACTGGCCACTTTATTGGAATCTGACCATTGATAACGCTGTAGAACAGAGGCCATGGACAAGTACCAGGCTGTGGGTCGTTTGGTGACAGACCAGAAAAACGACCAAAAATCACGTGTGGATTAGTAGCAGCATAATAACCGCTGAAATCCACTGGGTCACAAGCTCCTGGAGGGCAGACAGAGGAGGGGTTTAAAACCCAGGCATGGCTCACCTCCCTGAGCAGCAAAGGAGACCAGGACATGGTCAGAGCGTGGACCCGGGAGGCGGAAAGTTGAGCTTCATTTTAAAATGTGAGAGCACTCGCTGAGTTGTGACGCTCTGCAAAATCCACATCGCTCTCAGACTGCCCTCTCCCTCGGGAACTCACCTGGTGGACTACAGCCTGGGAGACGAGATAAAGACAACGGTGTCAGAGGAGGACGGATTCATTCAGAACGAATAGCGATTTTTATATCATTTTAGATCTAAATTGTCAGACCTCCAAATTTCTGCAGACCCTTGGAGATCGAAGCCATTAAAAAGTCAGAACATGGAGGAAGAGCAGAGACGGAGAAACAGAAAGTAATAGAAGAGCATCCTTTGAAAACAGTCTCTATGAGCTTTGGCTTTTAAGAGTGGAGCTGTGGAAACATAGTGACTGATGTAGGTTCAGTCAGTCTTAATTATAGA